>NW_026962810.1:0-190193 GCF_032445375.1 Bacillus rossius redtenbacheri
AGTGTGAGGCATGAGCCAACAGGGACGTGTAGATGCCGGCAGCCAATAGGGAACTGGCGTGATGTAGAGTAGAGTGTGAGGCATCAGCCAACAGGGACGTGTAGATGCCGGCAGCCAATAGGGAACTGGCGTGATGTAGAGTAGAGTGTGAGGCATCAGCCAACAGGGACGTGTAGATGCCGGCAGCCAGTAAGGAACTGGCGTGATGTAGCAGTGAGGTGTAGAGTGTGAGGCATGAGCCAACAGGGACGTGTAGATGCCGGCAGCCAATAGGGAACTGGCGTGATGTAGAGTAGAGTGTGAGGCATCAGCCAACAGGGACGTGTAGATGCCGGCAGCCAATAGGAAACTGGCGTGATGTAGAGTAGAGTGTGAGGCATCAGCCAACAGGGACGTGTAGATGCCGGCAGCCAGTAGGGAACTGGCGTGATGTAGCAGTGAGGTGTAGAGTGTGAGGCATCAGCCAACAGGGACGTGTAGATGTTGGCAGCCAATAGGGAAATGGCGTGATGTAGAGTAGAGTGTGAGGCATCAGCCAACAGGGACGTGTAGATGCCGGCAGCCAGTAGGGAACTGGCGTGATGTAGCAGTGAGGTGTAGAGTGTGAGGCATGAGCCAACAGGGAAGTGTAGATGCCGGCAGCCAGTAGGGAACTGGCGTGATGTAGCAGTGATATGTAGAGTGTGAGGCATGAGCCAATAGGGACGTGTAGATGCCGGCAGCCAATAGGGAACTGGCGTGATGTAGAGTAGAGTGTGAGGCATCAGCCAACAGTGACGTGTAGATTCCGGCAGCCAGTAGGGAACTGGCGTGATGTAGCAGTGAGGTGTAGAGTGTGTGGCATGAGCCAACAGGGACGTGTAGATGCCGGCAGCCAATAGGGAACTGGCGTGATGTAGCAGTGAGGTGTAGAGTGTGAGGCATCAGCCAACAGGGACGTGTAGATGCCGGCAGCCAGTAGGGAACTGGCGTGATGTAGCATTGAGGTGTAGAGTGTGAGGCATGAGCCAACAGGGACGTGTAGATGCCGGCAGCCAATAGGGAACTGGCGAATGTAGAGTAGAGTGTGAGTCATCAGCCAACAGGGACGTGTAGATGCCGGCAGCCAATAGGGAACTGGCGTGATGTAGCAGTGAGGTGTAGAGTGTGAAGCATGAGCCAACAGGGACGTGTAGATGCCGGCAGCCAATAGGGAACTGGCGTGATGTAGAGTAGAGTGTGAGGCATGAGCCAACAGGGACGTGTAGATGCCGGCAGCCAATAGGGAACTGGCGTGATGTAGAGTAGAGTGTGAGGCATCAGCCAACAGGGACGTGTAGATGCCGGCAGCCAATAGGGAACTGGCGTGATGTAGCAATGAGGTGTAGAGTGTGAGGCATGAGCCAACAGGGACGTGTAGATGCCGGCAGCCAGTAGGGAACTGGCGTGATGTAGAGTAGAGTTTGAGGCATCAGCCAACAGGGATGTGTAGATGCCGGCAGCCAATAGGAAACTGGCGTGATGTAGAGTAGAGTGTGAGGCATCAGCCAACAGGGACGTGTAGATGCCGGCAGCCAGTAGGGAACTGGCGTGATGTAGCAGTGAGGTGTAGAGTGTGAGGCATCAGCCAACAGGGACGTGTAGATGTTGGCAGCCAATAGGGAAATGGCGTGATGTAGAGTAGAGTGTGAGGCATCAGCCAACAGGGACGTGTAGATGCCGGCAGCCAGTAGGGAACTGGCGTGATGTAGCAGTGAGGTGTAGAGTGTGAGGCATGAGCCAACAGGGAAGTGTAGATGCCGGCAGCCAGTAGGGAACTGGCGTGATGTAGCAGTGATATGTAGAGTGTGAGGCATGAGCCAATAGGGACGTGTAGATGCCGGCAGCCAATAGGGAACTGGCGTGATGTAGAGTAGAGTGTGAGGCATCAGCCAACAGTGACGTGTAGATTCCGGCAGCCAGTAGGGAACTGGCGTGATGTAGCAGTGAGGTGTAGAGTGTGTGGCATGAGCCAACAGGGACGTGTAGATGCCGGCAGCCAATAGGGAACTGGCGTGATGTAGCAGTGAGGTGTAGAGTGTGAGGCATCAGCCAACAGGGACGTGTAGATGCCGGCAGCCAGTAGGGAACTGGTATGATGTAGCAGTGAGCTGTAGAGTGTGAGGCATGAGCCAACAGGGACGTGTAGATGCCGGCAGCCAATAGGGAACTGGCGTGATGTAGAGTAGAGTGTGAGGCATCAGCCAACAGGGACGTGTAGATGCCGGCAGCCAATAGGGAACTGGCGTGATGTAGCAGTGAGGTGTAGAGTGTGAGGCATGAGCCAACAGGGACGCGTAATTGCCGGCAGCCAATAGGAAACTGGCGTGATGTAGATTAGAGTGTGAGGCATGAGCCAACAGGGACGTGTAGATGCCGGCAGCCAGTAGGGAACTGGCGTGATGTAGCAGTGAGGTGTAGAGTGTGAGGCATGAGCCAACAGGGACGTGTAGATGCCGGCAGCCAGTAGGGAACTGTTGTGATGTAGAGTAGAGTGTGAGGCATCAGCCAACAGGGACGTGTAGATGCCGGCAGCCAGTAGGGAACTAACGTGATGTAGCAGTGAGGTGTAGAGTGTGAGGCATGAGCCAACAGGGACGTGTAGATGCCGGCAGCCAATAGGGAACTGGCGTGATGTAGAGTAGAGTGTGAGGCATCAGCCAACAGGGACGTGTAGATGCCGGCAGCAAATAGGGAACTGGCGTAATGTAGAGTAGAGTGTGAGGCATCAGCCAACAGGGACGTGTAGATGCCGGCAGCCAAGAGGGAACTGGCGAGATGTAGAGTAGATTGTGAGGCATCAGCCACAAGGAACGTGTAGATGCCGGCAGCCAGTAGGGAACTGGCGTGATGTAGCAGTGAGGTGTAGAGTGTGAGGCATGAGCGAACAGGGACATGTAGATGCCGGCAGCCAATAGGGAACTGGCGTGATGTAGCAGTGAGGTGTAGAGTGTGAGGCATGAGCCATCAGGGACGTGTAGATGCCGGCAGCTAGTAGGGAACTGGCGTGATGTAGAGTAGAGTGTGAGGCATCAGCCAATAGGGACGTGTAGATGCCGGCAGCCAAAAGGGATCTGGCGTGATGTAGAGTAGAGTGTGAGTCATCAGCCAACAGGGACGTGTAGATGCCGGCAGCCAGTAGGGAACTGGTATGATGTAGCAGTGAGCTGTAGAGTGTGAGGCATGAGCCAACAGGGATGTGTAGATGCCGGCAGCCATTAGGGAACTGGCGTAATGTAGAGTAGAGTGTGAGGCATCAGCCAACAGGGACGTGTAGATGCCGGCAGCCAAGAGGGAACTGGCGTGATGTAGAGTAGATTGTGAGGCATGAGCCAACAGGAACGTGTAGATGCCGGCAGCCAGTAGGGATCTGACGTGATGTAGCAGTGAGGTGTAGAGTGTGAGGCATGAGTTAACAGGGACATGTAGATGCCGGCAGCCAATAGGGAACTGGCGTGATGTAGCAGTGAGGTGTAGAGTGTTAGACATTAACCAACAGGGACGTGGACATGCCGGCAGTCAATAGGGAACTGGCGTGATGTTGAGTAGAGTGTGAGGCATCAGCCAACAGGGACGTGTAGATGCCGGCATCCAATAGGAAACTGGCGTGATGTAGCAGTGAGGTGTAGAGTGTAAGGCATGAGCCAACAGGGACGTGTAGATGCCGGCAGCCAGTAGGGAACTGGCGTGATGTAGAGTAGAGTGTGAGGCATCAGCCAATAGGGACGTGTAGATTACGGCAGCCAATAGGGATCTGGCGTGATGTAGAGTAGAGTGTGAGTCATCAGCCAACAGGGACGTGTAGATGCCGGCAGCCAGTAGGGAACTGGTATGATGTAGCAGTGAGCTGTAGAGTGTGAGGCATGAGCCAACAGGGACGTGTAGATGCCGGCAGCCAATAGGGAACTGGCGTGATGTAGAGTAGAGTGTGAGGCATCAGCCAACAGGGACGTGTAGATGCCGGCAGCCAATAGGGAACTGGCGTGATGTAGCAGTGAGGTGTAGAGTGTGAGGCATGAGCCAACAGGGACGCGTAATTGCCGGCAGCCAATAGGAAACTGGCGTGATGTAGATTAGAGTGTGAGGCATGAGCCAACAGGGACGTGTAGATGCCGGCAGCCAGTAGGGAACTGGCGTGATGTAGCAGTGAGGTGTAGAGTGTGAGGCATGAGCCAACAGGGACGTGTAGATGCCGGCAGCCAGTAGGGAACTGGCTTCATGTAGCAGTGTGGTGTAGAGTGTGAGGCATGAGCCAACAGGGACATGTAGATATCGGCAGCCAATAGGTAACTGGCGTGATGTAGCAGTGAGGTGTAGAGTGCGAGGCATGAGCCAACAGGGACGTGTAGTTCCTGGAAGTCAATAGGGAACTGGCGTGATGTAGCAGTGAGGTGTAGAGTGTGAGGCATGAGCCAACAGGGACGTGTAGATGCCGGCAGCCAATAGGGAACTGGCGTGACGTAGAATAGAGTGTTAGACATCAGCCAACAGGGACGTGTAGATGCCGACAGCCAATAGGGAACTGGCGTGATGTAGCAGTGAGGTGTAGAGTGTGAGGCATGAGCCATCAGGGACGTGTAGATGCCGGCAGCCAGTAGGGAACTGGCGTGATGTAGAGTAGAGTGTGAGGCATCAGCCAATAGGGACGTGTAGATGCCGGCAGCCAATAGGGATCTGGCGTGATGTAGAGTTGAGTGTGAGTCATCAGCCAACAGGGACGTGTAGATGCCGGCAGCCAGTAGGGAACTGGTATGATGTAGCAGTGAGCTGTAGAGTGTGAGGCATGAGCCAACAGGGATGTGTAGATGCCGGCAGCCATTAGGGAACTGGCGTAATGTAGAGTAGAGTGTGAGGCATCAGCCAACGGGGACGTGTAGATGCCGGCAGCCAAGAGGGAACTGGCGTGATGTAGAGTAGATTGTGAGGCATCAGCCAACAGGAACGTGTAGATGCCGGCAGCCAGTAGGGATCTGACGTGATGTAGCAGTGAGGTGTAGAGTGTGAGGCATGAGTTAACAGGGACATGTAGATGCCGGCAGCCAATAGGGAACTGGCGTGATGTAGCAGTGAGGTGTAGATTGTGAGGCATCAGCCAACAGGAACGTGTAGATGCCGGCAGCCAGTAGGGAACTGGCGTGATGTAGCAGTGAGGTGTAGAGTGTGAGACATTAACCAACAGGGACGTGGACATGCCGGCAGTCAATAGGGAACTGGCGTGATGTTGAGTAGAGTGTGAGGCATCAGCCAACAGGGACGTGTAGATGCCGGCATCCAATAGGAAACTGGCGTGATGTAGCAGTGAGGTGTAGAGTGTAAGGCATGAGCCAACAGGGACGTGTAGATGCCGGCAGCCAGTAGGGAACTGGCGTGATGTAGAGTAGAGTGTGAGGCATCAGCCAATAGGGACGTGTAGATTACGGCAGCCAATAGGGATCTGGCGTGATGTAGAGTATAGTGTGAGTCATCAGCCAACCGGGACGTGTAGATGCCGGCAGCCAGTAGGGAACTGGTATGATGTAGCAGTGAGCTGTAGAGTGTGAGGCATGAGCCAACAGGGACGTGTAGATGCCGGCAGCCAATAGGGAACTGGCGTGATGTAGAGTAGAGTGTGAGGCATCAGCCAACAGGGACGTGTAGATGCCCGCAGCCAATAGGGAACTGGCGTGATGTAGCAGTGAGGTGTATAGTGTGAGGCATGAGCTAACAGGGACGTGTAGATGCCGGCAGCCAATAGGGAACTGGCGTGATGTAGAGTAGAGTGTGAGGCATCAGCCAACAGGGACGTGTAGATGCCGGCAGCCAATAGGGAACTGGCATGATGTAGCAGTGAGGTGTAGAGTGTGAGGCATGAGCCAACAGGGACGTGCAGATGCCGGCAGCCAATAGGGAACTGGCGTGATGTAGCAGTGAGGTGTAGAGTGTGAGGCATGAGCCAACAGGGACGTGTAGATGCCGGCAGCCAGTAGGGAACTGGCGTGATGTAGCAGTGAGGTGTAGAGTGTGAGGCATGAGCCAACAGGGACGTGTAGATGCCGGCAGCCAGTAATAGAATTAACTTGATGTAGCAGTGAGGTGTAGAGTGTGAGGCATGAGCCAACAGGGACGTGTAGATGCCGGCAGCCAATAGGGAACTGGCGTGATTTAGAGTAGAGTGTGAGGCATCAGCCAACAGGGACGTGTAGATGCCGGCAGCCAATAGGGAACTGGCGTGATGTAGCAGTGAGGTGTAGAGTGTGAGGCATGAGCCAACAGGGACGCGTAATTGCCGGCAGCCAATAGGAAACTGGCGTGATGTAGATTAGAGTGTGAGGCATGAGCCATCAGGGACGTGTAGATGCCGGCAGCCAGTAGGGAACTGGCGTGATGTAGCAGTGAGGTGTAGAGTGTGAGGCATGAGCCAACAGGGACGTGTTGATGCCGGCAGCCAGTAGGGAACTGTTGTGATGTAGAGTAGAGTGTGAGGCATCAGCCAACAGGGACGTGTAGATGCCGCCAGCCAGTAGGGAACTGGCTTGATGTAGCAGTGAGGTGTTGAGTGTGAGGCATGAGCCAACAGGGACATGTAGATATCGGCAGCCAATAGGGAACTGGCGTGATGTAGCAGTGAGGTGTAGAGTGCGAGGCATGAGCCAACAGGGACGTGTAGTTCCTGGAAGTCAATAGGGAACTGGCGTGATGTAGCAGTGAGGTGTAGAGTGTGAGGCATGAGCCAACAGGGACGTGTAGATGCCGGCAGCCAATAGGGAACTGGCGTGACGTAGAATAGAGTGTTAGGCATCAGTCAACAGGGACGTGTAGATGCCGACAGCCAATAGGGAACTGGCGTGATGTAGCATTGATGTGTAGGGTGTGAGGCATGAGCCAACAGGGACGTGTAGATGCCGGCAGCCAATAGGGAACTGGCGTGATGTAGAGTAGAGTGTGAGGCATGAGCCAACAGGGACGTGTAGATGCCGGTAGCTAGTAGGGAACTGGCGTGATGTAGCAGTGAGGTGTAAGTGTGAGGCATGAGCCAACAGGGACGTGTAGATGCCGGCAGCCAATAGGGAACTGGCGTGATGTAGAGTAGAGTGTGAGGCATCAGTCAACAATGACGTGAAGATGCCGGCAGCCAATAGGGAACTGGAGTGATGTAGCAGTGAGGTGTAGAGTGTGAGGCATGAGCCAACAGGGACGTGTAGATGCCGGCAGACAATAGGGAACTGGCGTGATGTAGAGTAGAGTGTGAGGCATGAGCCAACAGGGACGTGTAGATGCCGGCAGCCAGTAGGTAACTGGCGTGATGTAGAGTAGAGTGTGAGGCATGAGCCAACATGGACGTGTAGATGCCGGCTGCCAGTAGGGAACTAGCGTGATGTAGAGTAGAGTGTGAGGCATCGGCCAACAATGAATTGTAGATGCCGGCAGCCAATAGGGAACTGGCGTGATGTAGAGTAGAGTGTGAGGCATCGGCTAACAGGGAATTGTAGATGCCGGCAGCCAATAGGGAACTGGCGTGATGTAGAGTAGAGTGTGTGGCATCAGCTAACAGGGACGTGTAGATACCGGCAGCCAGTAGGGAACTGGCGTGATGTAGCAGTGAGGTGTAGAGTGTGAGGCATGAGCCAACATGGACGTGTAGATGCCGGCAGCCAATAGGGAACTGGCGTGATGTAGAGTAGAGTGTGAGGCATCAGCCAACAGGGACGTGTAGATGCCGGCAGCCAATAGGGAACTGACGTGATGTAGCAGTGAGGTGTAGAGTGTGAGGCATGAGCCAACACGGACGTGTAGATGCCGGCAGCCAGTAGGGAACTGGCGTGATGTAGAGTAGAGTTTGATGCATCAGCCAACAGGGACGTCTAGATCCCGGCAGCCAGTAGGGAACTAGCGTGATGTAGAGTAGAGTGTGAGGCATCAGCCAAGAGGGACATGTAGATGCCGGCAGCCAATAGGGATCTGGCGTGATGTAGAGTAGAGTGTGAGGCATCAGCCAACAGGGACGTGTAGATGCCGGCAGCCAGTAGGGAACTGGTATGATGTAGCAGTGAGCTGTAGAGTGTGAGGCATTAGCCAACAGGGACGTGTAGATGCCGGCAGCCAATAGGGAACTGGCGAATGTAGAGTAGAGTGTGAGTCATCAGCCAACAGGGACGTGTAGATGCCGGCAGCCAATAGGGAACTGGCGTGATGTAGCAGTGAGGTGTAGAGTGTGAAGCATGAGCCAACAGGGACGTGTAGATGCCGGCAGCCAATAGGGAACTGGCGTGATGTAGAGTAGAGTGTGAGGCATGAGCCAACAGAGACGTGTAGATGCCGGCAGCCAGTAGGGAACTGGCGTGATGTAGAGTAGAGTGTGAGGCATGAGCCAACATGGACGTGTAGATGCCGGCTGCAAGTAGGGAACTAGCGTGATGTAGAGTAGAGTGTGAGGCATCGGCCAACAATGAATTGTAGATGCCGGCAGCCAATAGGGAACTGGCGTGATGTAGAGTCGAGTGTGAGGCATCGGCTAACAGGGAATTGTAGATGCCGGCAGCCAATAGGGAACTGGCGTGATGTAGAGTAGAGTGTGTGGCATCAGCTAACAGGGACGTGTAGATTCCGGCAGCCAGTAGGGAACTGGCGTGATGTAGCAGTGAGGTGTAGAGTGTGAGGCATGAGCCAACATGGACGTGTAGATGCCGGCAGCCAATAGGGAACTGGCGTGATGTAGAGTAGAGTGTGAGGCATGAGCCAACACGGACGTGTAGATGCCGGCAGCCAGTAGGGAACTGGCGTGATGTAGAGTAGAGTTTGATGCATCAGCCAACAGGGACGTCTAGATCCCGGCAGCCAGTAGGGAACTAGCGTGATGTAGAGTAGAGTGTGAGGCATCAGCCAAGAGGGACATGTAGATGCCGGCAGCCAATAGGGATCTGGCGTGATGTAGTGTAGAGTGTGAGGCATCAGCCAACAGGGACGTGTAGATGCCGGCAGCCAGTAGGGAACTGGTATGATGTAGCAGTGAGCTGTAGAGTGTGAGGCATTAGCCAACAGGGACGTGTAGATGCCGGCAGCCAATAGGGAACTGGCGAATGTAGAGTAGAGTGTGAGTCATCAGCCAACAGGGACGTGTAGATGCCGGCAGCCAATAGGGAACTGGCGTGATGTAGCAGTGAGGTGTAGAGTGTGAGGCATGAGCCAACAGGGACGTGTAGATGCCGGCAGCCAATAGGGAAATGGCGTGATGTAGAGTAGAGTGTGAGGCATGAGCCAACAGAGACGTGTAGATGCCGGCAGCCAGTAGGGAACTGGCGTGATGTAGAGTAGAGTGTGAGGCATGATCCAACAGGGACGTGTAGATGCCGGCAGCCAATAGGGAACTGGCGTGATGTAGAGTAGAGTGTGAGTCATCAGCCAACAGGGACGTGTAGATGCCGGCAGCTAATAGGGAACTGGCGTGATGTAGAAGTGAGGTGTAGAGTGTGAGGCATGAGCCATCAGGGACGTGTAGATGCCGGCAGCCAGTAGGGATCTGGCGTGATGTAGCAGTGAGGTGTAGAGTGTTAGGCATGAGCCAACAGGGATGTGTAGATGCCGGCAGCCAATAGGGAACTGGCGTGATGTAGAGTAGAGTGTGAGGCATCAGCCAACAGGGACGTGTAGATGCCGGCAGCCAATAGGGAACTGGCGTGATGTAGAGTAGAGTGTGAGGTATCAGCCAACAGGGACGTGTAGATGCCGGCAGCCAATAGGGATCTGGCGTGATGTAGAGTAGAGTGTGAGTCATCAGCCAACAGGGACGTGTAGATGCCGGCAGCCAGTAGGGAACTGGTATGATGTAGCAGTGAGCTGTAGAGTGTGAGGCATGAGCCAACAGGGACGTGTAGATGCCGGCAGCCAATAGGGAACTGGCGTGATGTAGAGTAGAGTGTGAGGCATTAGCCAACAGGGACGCTTAGTTGCCCGCAGCCAATAGGGAACTGGCGTGATGTAGCAGTGAGGTGTATAGTGTGAGGCATGAGCTAACAGGGACGTGTAGATGCCGGCAGCCAATAGGGAACTGGCGTGATGTAGAGTAGAGTGTGAGGCATCAGCCAACAGGGACGTGTAGATGCCGGCAGCTAATAGGGAACTGGCGTGATGTAGCAGTGAGGTGTAGAGTGTTAGGCATGAGCCAACAGGGACGTGTAGATGCCGGCAGCCAGTAGGGAACTGGCGTGATGTAGCAGTGAGGTGTAGAGTGTGAGGCATGAGCCAACAGGGACGTGTAGATGCCGGCAGCCAGTAATAGAACTGGCTTGATGTAGCAGTGAGGTGTAGAGTGTGAGGCATGAGCCAACAGGGACGTGTAGATGCCGGCAGCCAATAGGGTACTGGCGTGATGTAGAGTAGAGTGTGAGGCATCAGCCAACAGGGACGTGTAGATGCCGGCAGCCAATAGGGAACTGCCGTGATGTAGCAGTGAGGTGTAGAGTGTGAGGCATGAGCTAACAGGGACGCGTAATTGCCGGCAGCCAATAGGGAACTGGCGTGATGTAGAGTAGAGTGTGAGGCATCAGCCAACAGGGACGTGTAGATGCCGGCAGCCAATAGGGAACTGGCGTGATGTAGCAGTGAGGTGTAGAGTGTGAGGCATGAGCCAACAGGGACGTGTAGATGCCGGCAGCCAGTAGGGTACTGGCGTGATGTAGAGTAGAGTTTGAGGCATCAGCCAACAGGGATGTGTAGATGCCGGCAGCCAATAGGAAACTGGCGTGATGTAGAGTAGAGTGTGAGGCATCAGCCAACAGGGACGTGTAGATGCCGGCAGCCAGTAGGGAACTGGCGTGATGTAGCAGTGAGGTGTAGAGTGTGAGGCATCAGCCAACAGGGACGTGTAGATGTTGGCAGCCAATAGGGAAATGGCGTGATGTAGAGTAGAGTGTGAGGCATCAGCCAACAGGGACGTGTAGATGCCGGCAGCCAGTAGGGAACTGGCGTGATGTAGCAGTGAGGTGTAGAGTGTGAGGCATGAGCCAACAGGGAAGTGTAGATGCCGGCAGCCAGTAGGGAACTGGCGTGATGTAGCAGTGATATGTAGAGTGTGAGGCATGAGCCAATAGGGACGTGTAGATGCCGGCAGCCAATAGGGAACTGGCGTGATGTAGAGTAGAGTGTGAGGCATCAGCCAACAGTGACGTGTAGATTCCGGCAGCCAGTAGGGAACTGGCGTGATGTAGCAGTGAGGTGTAGAGTGTGTGGCATGAGCCAACAGGGACGTGTCGATGCCGGCAGCCAATAGGGAACTGGCGTGATGTAGCAGTGAGGTGTAGAGTGTGAGGCATCAGCCAACAGGGACGTGTAGATGCCGGCAGCCAGTAGGGAACTGGCGTGATGTAGCATTGAGGTGTAGAGTGTGAGGCATGAGCCAACAGGGACGTGTAGATGCCGGCAGCCAGTAGGGAACTGGCGTGATGTAGAGTAGAGTGTCAGGCATCAGCCAACAGGGACGTGTAGATGCCGGCAGCCAGTAGGGAACTGGCGTGATGTAGAGTAGAGTGTGAGGCATCAGTTAACAGGGACGTGTAGATGCCGGCAGCCAGTAGGGAACTGGCTTGATGTAGCGGTGAGGTGTAGAGTGTGAGGCATGAGCCAACAGGGACGTGTAGATGCCATCAGCCAGTAGGGAACTGGCGTGATGTAGAGTAGAGTGTGAGGCATCAGCCAACAGGGACGTGTAGATGCCGGCAGCCAAGAGGGAACTGGCGTGATGTAGAGTAGATTGTGAGGCATCAGCCAACAGCAACGTGTAGATGCCGGCAGCCAGTAGGGAACTGGCGTGATGTAGCAGTGAGGTGTAGAGTGTGAGGCATGAGCCAACAGGGACATGTAGATTCCGGCAGCCAATAGGGAACTGGCGTGATGTAGCAGTGAGGTGTAGATTGTGAGGCATCAGTAAACAGGAACGTGTAGATGCCGGCAGCCAGTAGGGAACTGGCGTGATGTAGCAGTGAGGTGTAGAGTGTGAGACATTAAACAACATGGACGTGTACATGCCGGCAGTCAATAGGGAACTGGCGTGATGTTGAGTAGAGTGTGAGGCATCAGCCAACAGGGACGTGTAGATGCCGGCATCCAATAGGGAACTGGCGTGATGTAGAGTAGAGTGTGAGGCATGAGCTAACAGGGACGTGTAGATGCCGGCAGCCAATAGGGAACTGGCGTGATGTAGAGTAGAGTGTGAGGCATCAGCCAACAGGGAAGAGTAGATGCCGGCAGCCAATAGAGAACTGGCGTGATGTAGCAGTGAGGTGTAGAGTGTGAGGCATGAGCCAACAGGGACGTATAGATGCCGGCAGCCAATAGGGAACTGGCGTGATGTAGCAGTGAGGTGTAGAGTGTGAGGCATGAGCCAACAGGGACGTGTAGATGCCGGCAGCCAGTAGGGAACTGGCGTGATGTAGCAGTGAGGTGTAGAGTGTGAGGCATGAGCCAACAGGGACGCGTAATTGCCGGCAGCCAATAGGAAACTGGCGTGATGTAGATTAGAGTGTGAGGCATGAGCCAACAGGGACGTGTAGATGCCGGCAGCCAGTAGGGAACTGGCGTGATGTAGCAGTGCGGTGTAGTGTGTTAGGCATGAGCCAACATGGACGTGTAGATGCCGGCAGCCAATAGATAACTGGCGTGATGTAGAGTAGAGTGTGAGGCATCAGCCAACAGGGACGAGTAGATGCCGGCAGCCAATAGGGAACTGGCGTGGTGTAGCAGTGAGGTGTAGAGTGTAAGGCATGAGCCAACAGGGACGTGTAGATGCCGGCAGCCAGTAGGGAACTGGCGTGATTTAGCAGTGAGGTGTAGAGTGTGAGGCATGAGCCAACAGGGACGTGTAGATGCCGGCAGCCAGTAGGGAACTGGCGTGATGTAGCAGTGAGGTGTAGAGTGTGAGGCATGAGCCAACAGGAACGTGTAGATGCCGGCTGCCAGTAGGGAACTAGCGTGATGTAGAGTAGAGTGTGAGGCATCGGCCAACAATGAATTGTAGATGCCGGCAGCCAATAGGGAACTGGCGTGATGTAGAGTAGAGTGTGAGGCATCAGCCAACAGGGAATTGTAGATGCCGGCAGCCAATAGGGAACTGGCGTGATGTAGAGTAGAGTATGTGGCATCAGCCAACGGGGACGTGTAGATGCCGGCAGCCAGTAGGGATATGGCGTGATGGAGCAGTGAGGTGTAGAGTGTGAGGCATGAGCCAACATGGACGTGTAGATGCCGGCAGCCAGTAGGGAACTGGCGTGATGTAGAGTAGAGTGTGAGGCATCAGCCAATAGGGACGTGTAGATTACGGCAGCCAATAGGGATCTGGCGTGATGTAGAGTAGAGTGTGAGTCATCAGCCAACAGGGACGTGTAGATGCCGGCAGCCAGTAGGGAACTGGTATGATGTAGCAGTGAGCTGTAGAGTGTGAGGCATGAGCCAACAGGGACGTGTAGATGCCGGCAGCCAATAGGGAACTGGCGTGATGTAGAGTAGAGTGTGAGGCATCAGCCAACAGGGACGTGTAGATGCCCGCAGCCAATAGGGAACTGGCGTGATGTAGCAGTGAGGTGTATAGTGTGAGGCATGAGCTAACAGGGACGTGTAGATGCCGGCAGCCAATAGGGAACTGGCGTGATGTAGAGTAGAGTGTGAGGCATCAGCCAACAGGGACGTGTAGATGCCGGCAGCCAATAGGGAACTGGCGTGATGTAGCAGTGAGGTGTAGAGTGTGAGGCATGAGCCAACAGGGACGTGCAGATGCCGGCAGCCAATAGGGAACTGACGTGATGTAGCAGTGAGGTGTAGAGTGTGAGGCATGAGCCAACAGGGACGTGTAGATGCCGGCAGCCAGTAGGGAACTGGCGTAATGTAGCAGTGAGGTGTAGAGTGTGAGGCATGAGCCAACAGGGACGTGTAGATGCCGGCAGCCAGTAATAGAACTAACTTGATGTAGCAGTGAGGTGTAGAGTGTGAGGCATGAGCCAACAGGGACGTGTAGATGCCGGCAGCCAATAGGGAACTGGCGTGATGTAGAGTAGAGTGTGAGGCATCAGCCAACAGGGACGTGTAGATGCCGGCAGCCAATAGGGAACTGGCGTGATGTAGCAGTGAGGTGTAGAGTGTGAGGCATGAGCCAACAGGGACGCGTAATTGCCGGCAGCCAATAGGAAACTGGCGTGATGTAGATTAGAGTGTGAGGCATGAGCCGACAGGGACGTGTAGATGCCGGCAGCCAGTAGGGAACTGGCGTGATGTAGCAGTGAGGTGTAGAGTGTGAGGCATGAGCCAACAGGGACGTGTAGATGCCGGCAGCCAGTAGGGAACTGTTGTGATGTAGAGTAGAGTGTGAGGCATCAGCCAACAGGGACGTGTAGATGCCGGCAGCCAGTAGGGAACTGGCTTGATGTAGCAGTGAGGTGTAGAGTGTGAGGCATGAGCCAACAGGGACATGTAGATATCGGCAGCCAATAGGGAACTGGCGTGATGTAGCAGTGAGGTGTAGAGTGCGAGGCATGAGCCAACAGGGACGTGTAGTTCCTGGAAGTCAATAGGGAACTGGCGTGATGTAGCAGTGAGGTGTAGAGTGTGAGGCATGAGCCAACAGGGACGTGTAGATGCCGGCAGCCAATAGGGAACTGGCGTGACGTAGAATAGAGTGTTAGGTATCAGCCAACAGGGACGTGTAGATGCCGACAGCCAATAGGGAACTGGCGTGATGTAGCAGTGATGTGTAGGGTGTGAGGCAAGAGCCAACAGGGACGTGTATATGCCGGCAGCCAATAGGGAACTGGCGTGATGTAGAGTAGAGTGTGAGGCATGAGCCAACAGGGACGTGTAGATGCCGGCAGCTAGTAGGGAACTGGCGTGATGTAGCAGTGAGGTGTAAGTGTGAGGCATGAGCCAACAGGGACGTGTAGATGCCGGCAGCCAATAGGGAACTGGCGTGATGTAGAGTAGAGTGTGAGGCATCAGTCAACAGGGACGTGAAGATGCCGGCAGCCAATAGGGAACTGGAGTGATGTAGCAGTGATGTGTAGAGTGTGAGGCATGAGCCAACAGGAACGTGTAGATGCGGGCAGACAATAGGGAACTGGCGTGATGTAGAGTAGAGTGTTAGGCATGAGCCAACAGGGACGTGTAGATGCCGGCAGCCAGTAGGGAACTGGCGTGATGTAGAGTAGAGTGTGAGGCATGAGCCAACATGGACGTGTAGATGCCGGCTGCCAGTAGGGAACTAGCGTGATGTAGAGTAGAGTATGAGGCATCGGCCAACAATGAATTGTAGATGCCGGCAGCCAATAGGGAACTGGCGTGATGTAGAGTAGAGTGTGTGGCATCAGCTAACAGGGACGTGTAGATGCCGGCAGCCAGTAGGGAACTGGCGTGATGTAGCAGTGAGGTGTAGAGTGTGAATTATGAGCCAACATGGACGTGTAGATGCCGGCAGCCAATAGGGAACTGGCGTGATGTAAAGTAGAGTGTGAGGCATCAGCCAACAGGGACGTGTAGATGCCGGCAGCCAATAGGGAACTGGCGTGATGTAGCAGTGAGGTGTAGAGTGTGAGGCATGAGCCAACAGGGACGTGTAGATGCCGGCAGCCAATAGGGAACTGGCGTGATGTAGAGTAGAGTGTGAGGCATCAGCCAACAGGGACGTGTAGATGCCGGCAGCCAATAGGGAACTGGAGTGATGTTGCAGTGAGGTGTAGAGTGTGAGGCATGAGCCAACAGGGACGTGTAGATGCCGGCAGCCAATAGGGAACTGGCGTGATGTAGAGTAGAGTGTGAGGCATGAGCCAACAGGGACGTGTAAATGCCGGCAGCCAGTAGGGAATTGGCGTGATGTAGCAGTGAGGTGTAGAGTGTGAGGCATGAGCCAACGGGGACGTGTAGATGCCGGCAGCCAGAAGGAACTTTTGTGATGTAGAGTAGAGTGTGAGGCATGAGCCAACAGGGACGTGTAGATGCCGGCAGCCAGTAGGGAACTGGCGTGATGTAGCAGTGAGGTGTAGAGTGTGAGGCATGAGTCAACAGGGACGTGTAGATGCCGGCAGCCAGTAGGGAACTGTTGTGATGTAGAGTAGAGTGTGAGGCATCAGCCAACAGGGACGTGTAGATGCCGGCAGCCAGTAGGGAACTAACGTGATGTAGCAGTGAGGTGTAGAGTGTGAGGCATGAGCCAACAGGGACGTGTAGATGCCGGCAGCCAATAGGGAACTGGCGTGATGTAGAGTAGAGTGTGAGGCATCAGCCAACAGGGACGTGTAGATGCCGGCAGCCAATAGGGAACTGGCGTAATGTAGAGTAGAGTGTGAGGCATCAGCCAACAGGGACGTGTAGATGCCGGCAGCCAAGAGGGAACTGGCGAGATGTAGAGTAGATTGTGAGGCATCAGCCACAAGGAACGTGTAGATGCCGGCAGCCAGTAGGGAACTGGCGTGATGTAGCAGTGAGGTGTAGAGTGTGAGGCATGAGCGAACAGGGACATGTAGATGCCGGCAGCCAATAGGGAACTGGCGTGATGTAGCAGTGAGGTGTAGAGTGTGAGGCATGAGCCATCAGGGACGTGTAGATGCCGGCAGCCAGTAGGGAACTGGCGTGATGTAGAGTAGAGTGTGAGGCATCAGCTTATAGGGACGTGTAGATGCCGGCAGCCAATAGGGATCTGGCGTGATGTAGAGTAGAGTGTGAGTCATCAGCCAACAGGGACGTGTAGATGCCGGCAGCCAGTAGGGAACTGGTATGATGTAGCAGTGAGCTGTAGAGTGTGAGGCATGAGCCAACAGGGATGTGTAGATGCCGGCAGCCATTAGGGAACTGGCGTAATGTAGAGTAGAGTGTGAGGCATCAGCCAACAGGGACGTGTAGATGCCGGCAGCCAAGAGGGAACTGGCGTGATGTAGAGTTGAGTGTGAGTCATCAGCCAACAGGGACGTGTAGATGCCGGCAGCCAGTAGGGAACTGGTATGATGTAGCAGTGAGCTGTAGAGTGTGAGGCATGAGCCAACAGGGACGTGTAGATGCCGGCAGCCATTAGGGAACTGGCGTAATGTAGAGTAGAGTGTGAGGCATCAGCCAACGGGGACGTGTAGATGCCGGCAGCCAAGAGGGAACTGGCGTGATGTAGAGTAGATTGTGAGGCATCAGCCAACAGGAACGTGTAGATGCCGGCAGCCAGTAGGGATCTGACGTGATGTAGCAGTGAGGTGTAGAGTGTGAGGCATGAGTTAACAGGGACATGTAGATGCCGGCAGCCAATAGGGAACTGGCGTGATGTAGCAGTGAGGTGTAGATTGTGAGGCATCAGCCAACAGGAACGTGTAGATGCCGGCAGCCAGTAGGGAACTGGCGTGATGTAGCAGTGAGGTGTAGAGTGTGAGACATTAACCAACAGGGACGTGGACATGCCGGCAGTCAATAGGGAACTGGCGTGATGTTGAGTAGAGTGTGAGGCATCAGCCAACAGGGACGTGTAGATGCCGGCATCCAATAGGAAACTGGCGTGATGTAGCAGTGAGGTGTAGAGTGTAAGGCATGAGCCAACAGGGACGTGTAGATGCCGGCAGCCAGTAGGGAACTGGCGTGATGTAGAGTAGAGTGTGAGGCATCAGCCAATAGGGACGTGTAGATTACGGCAGCCAATAGGGATCTGGCGTGATGTAGAGTAGAGTGTGAGTCATCAGCCAACAGGGACGTGTAGATGCCGGCAGCCAGTAGGGAACTGGTATGATGTAGCAGTGAGCTGTAGAGTGTGAGGCATGAGCCAACAGGGACGTGTAGATGCCGGCAGCCAATAGGGAACTGGCGTGATGTAGAGTAGAGTGTGAGGCATCAGCCAACAGGGACGTGTAGATGCCCGCAGCCAATAGGGAACTGGCGTGATGTAGCAGTGAGGTGTATAGTGTGAGGCATGAGCTAACAGGGACGTGTAGATGCCGGCAGCCAATAGGGAACTGGCGTGATGTAGAGTAGAGTGTGAGGCATCAGCCAACAGGGACGTGTAGATGCCGGCAGCCAATAGGGAACTGGCATGATGTAGCAGTGAGGTGTAGAGTGTGAGGCATGAGCCAACAGGGACGTGCAGATGCCGGCAGCCAATAGGGAACTGGCGTGATGTAGCAGTGAGGTGTAGAGTGTGAGGCATGAGCCAACAGGGACGTGTAGATGCCGGCAGCCAGTAGGGAACTGGCGTGATGTAGCAGTGAGGTGTAGAGTGTGAGGCATGAGCCAACAGGGACGTGTAGATGCCGGCAGCCAGTAATAGAATTAACTTGATGTAGCAGTGAGGTGTAGAGTGTGAGGCATGAGCCAACAGGGACGTGTAGATGCCGGCAGCCAATAGGGAACTGGCGTGATTTAGAGTAGAGTGTGAGGCATCAGCCAACAGGGACGTGTAGATGCCGGCAGCCAATAGGGAACTGGCGTGATGTAGCAGTGAGGTGTAGAGTGTGAGGCATGAGCCAACAGGGACGCGTAATTGCCGGCAGCCAATAGGAAACTGGCGTGATGTAGATTAGAGTGTGAGGCATGAGCCATCAGGGACGTGTAGATGCCGGCAGCCAGTAGGGAACTGGCGTGATGTAGCAGTGAGGTGTAGAGTGTGAGGCATGAGCCAACAGGGACGTGTTGATGCCGGCAGCCAGTAGGGAACTGTTGTGATGTAGAGTAGAGTGTGAGGCATCAGCCAACAGGGACGTGTAGATGCCGGCAGCCAGTAGGGAACTGGCTTGATGTAGCAGTGAGGTGTTGAGTGTGAGGCATGAGCCAACAGGGACATGTAGATATCGGCAGCCAATAGGGAACTGGCGTGATGTAGCAGTGAGGTGTAGAGTGCGAGGCATGAGCCAACAGGGACGTGTAGTTCCTGGAAGTCAATAGGGAACTGGCGTGATGTAGCAGTGAGGTGTAGAGTGTGAGGCATGAGCCAACAGGGACGTGTAGATGCCGGCAGCCAATAGGGAACTGGCGTGACGTAGAATAGAGTGTTAGGCATCAGTCAACAGGGACGTGTAGATGCCGGTAGCTAGTAGGGAACTGGCGTGATGTAGCAGTGAGGTGTAAGTGTGAGGCATGAGCCAACAGGGACGTGTAGATGCCGGCAGCCAATAGGGAACTGGCGTGATGTAGAGTAGAGTGTGAGGCATCAGTCAACAATGACGTGAAGATGCCGGCAGCCAATAGGGAACTGGAGTGATGTAGCAGTGAGGTGTAGAGTGTGAGGCATGAGCCAACAGGGACGTGTAGATGCCGGCAGCCAATAGGGAACTGGCGTGATGTAGAGTAGAGTGTGAGGCATGAGCCAACAGAGACGTGTAGATGCCGGCAGCCAGTAGGGAACTGGCGTGATGTAGAGTAGAGTGTGAGGCATGAGCCAACATGGACGTGTAGATGCCGGCTGCAAGTAGGGAACTAGCGTGATGTAGAGTAGAGTGTGAGGCATCGGCCAACAATGAATTGTAGATGCCGGCAGCCAATAGGGAACTGGCGTGATGTAGAGTCGAGTGTGAGGCATCGGCTAACAGGGAATTGTAGATGCCGGCAGCCAATAGGGAACTGGCGTGATGTAGAGTAGAGTGTGTGGCATCAGCTAACAGGGACGTGTAGATGCCGGCAGCCAGTAGGGAACTGGCGTGATGTAGCAGTGAGGTGTAGAGTGTGAGGCATGAGCCAACATGGACGTGTAGATGCCGGCAGCCAATAGGGAACTGGCGTGATGTAGAGTAGAGTGTGAGGCATCAGCCAACAGGGACGTGTAGATGCCGGCAGCCAATAGGGAACTGGCGTGATGTAGCAGTGAGGTGTAGAGTGTGAGGCATGAGCCAACACGGACGTGTAGATGCCGGCAGCCAGTAGGGAACTGGCGTGATGTAGAGTAGAGTTTGATGCATCAGCCAACAGGGACGTCTAGATCCCGGCAGCCAGTAGGGAACTAGCGTGATGTAGAGTAGAGTGTGAGGCATCAGCCAAGAGGGACATGTAGATGCCGGCAGCCAATAGGGATCTGGCGTGATGTAGTGTAGAGTGTGAGGCATCAGCCAACAGGGACGTGTAGATGCCGGCAGCCAGTAGGGAACTGGTATGATGTAGCAGTGAGCTGTAGAGTGTGAGGCATTAGCCAACAGGGACGTGTAGATGCCGGCAGCCAATAGGGAACTGGCGAATGTAGAGTAGAGTGTGAGTCATCAGCCAACAGGGACGTGTAGATGCCGGCAGCCAATAGGGAACTGGCGTGATGTAGCAGTGAGGTGTAGAGTGTGAGGCATGAGCCAACAGGGACGTGTAGATGCCGGCAGCCAATAGGGAAATGGCGTGATGTAGAGTAGAGTGTGAGGCATGAGCCAACAGAGACGTGTAGATGCCGGCAGCCAGTAGGGAACTGGCGTGATGTAGAGTAGAGTGTGAGGCATGATCCAACAGGGACGTGTAGATGCCGGCAGCCAATAGGGAACTGGCGTGATGTAGAGTAGAGTGTGAGTCATCAGCCAACAGGGACGTGTAGATGCCGGCAGCTAATAGAAAACTGGCGTGATGTAGAAGTGAGGTGTAGAGTGTGAGGCATGAGCCATCAGGGACGTGTAGATGCCGGCAGCCAGTAGGGATCTGGCGTGATGTAGCAGTGAGGTGTAGAGTGTTAGGCATGAGCCAACAGGGATGTGTAGATGCCGGCAGCCAATAGGGAACTGGCGTGATGTAGAGTAGAGTGTGAGGCATCAGCCAACAGGGACGTGTAGATGCTGGCAGCCAATAGGGAACTGGCGTGATGTAGAGTAGAGTGTGAGGCATCAGCCAACAGGGACGTGTAGATGCCGGCAGCCAGTAAGGAACTGGCGTGATGTAGCAGTGAGGTGTAGAGTGTGAGGCATGAGCCAACAGGGACGTGTAGATGCCGGCAGCCAATAGGGAACTGGCGTGATGTAGAGTAGAGTGTGAGGCATCAGCCAACAGGGACGTGTAGATGCCGGCAGCCAATAGGGAACTGGCGTGATGTAGAGTAGAGTGTGAGGCATCAGCCAACAGGGACGTGTAGATGCCGGCAGCCAGTAAGGAACTGGCGTGATGTAGCAGTGAGGTGTAGAGTGTGAGGCATGAGCCAACAGGGACGTGTAGATGCCGGCAGCCAATAGGGAACTGGCGTGATGTAGAGTAGAGTGTGAGGCATCAGCCAACAGGGACGTGTAGATGCCGGCAGCCAATAGGAAACTGGCGTGATGTAGAGTAGAGTGTGAGGCATCAGCCAACAGTGACGTGTAGATTCCGGCAGCCAGTAGGGAACTGGCGTGATGTAGCAGTGAGGTGTAGAGTGTGAGGCATGAGCCAACAGGGAAGTGTAGATGCCGGCAGCCAGTAGGGAACTGGCGTGATGTAGCAGTGATATGTAGAGTGTGAGGCATGAGCCAATAGGGACGTGTAGATGCCGGCAGCCAATAGGGAACTGGCGTGATGTAGAGTAGAGTGTGAGGCATCAGCCAACAGTGACGTGTAGATTCCGGCAGCCAGTAGGGAACTGGCGTGATGTAGCAGTGAGGTGTAGAGTGTGTGGCATGAGCCAACAGGGACGTGTAGATGCCGGCAGCCAATAGGGAACTGGCGTGATGTAGCAGTGAGGTGTAGAGTGTGAGGCATCAGCCAACAGGGACGTGTAGATGCCGGCAGCCAGTAGGGAACTGGCGTGATGTAGCATTGAGGTGTAGAGTGTGAGGCATGAGCCAACAGGGACGTGTAGATGCCGGCAGCCAATAGGGAACTGGCGAATGTAGAGTAGAGTGTGAGTCATCAGCCAACAGGGACGTGTAGATGCCGGCAGCCAATAGGGAACTGGCGTGATGTAGCAGTGAGGTGTAGAGTGTGAAGCATGAGCCAACAGGGACGTGTAGATGCCGGCAGCCAATAGGGAACTGGCGTGATGTAGAGTAGAGTGTGAGGCATGAGCCAACAGGGACGTGTAGATGCCGGCAGCCAATAGGGAACTGGCGTGATGTAGAGTAGAGTGTGAGGCATCAGCCAACAGGGACGTGTAGATGCCGGCAGCCAATAGGGAACTGGCGTGATGTAGCAATGAGGTGTAGAGTGTGAGGCATGAGCCAACAGGGACGTGTAGATGCCGGCAGCCAGTAGGGAACTGGCGTGATGTAGAGTAGAGTTTGAGGCATCAGCCAACAGGGATGTGTAGATGCCGGCAGCCAATAGGAAACTGGCGTGATGTAGAGTAGAGTGTGAGGCATCAGCCAACAGGGACGTGTAGATGCCGGCAGCCAGTAGGGAACTGGCGTGATGTAGCAGTGAGGTGTAGAGTGTGAGGCATCAGCCAACAGGGACGTGTAGATGTTGGCAGCCAATAGGGAAATGGCGTGATGTAGAGTAGAGTGTGAGGCATCAGCCAACAGGGACGTGTAGATGCCGGCAGCCAGTAGGGAACTGGCGTGATGTAGCAGTGAGGTGTAGAGTGTGAGGCATGAGCCAACAGGGAAGTGTAGATGCCGGCAGCCAGTAGGGAACTGGCGTGATGTAGCAGTGATATGTAGAGTGTGAGGCATGAGCCAATAGGGACGTGTAGATGCCGGCAGCCAATAGGGAACTGGCGTGATGTAGAGTAGAGTGTGAGGCATCAGCCAACAGTGACGTGTAGATTCCGGCAGCCAGTAGGGAACTGGCGTGATGTAGCAGTGAGGTGTAGAGTGTGTGGCATGAGCCAACAGGGACGTGTAGATGCCGGCAGCCAATAGGGAACTGGCGTGATGTAGCAGTGAGGTGTAGAGTGTGAGGCATCAGCCAACAGGGACGTGTAGATGCCGGCAGCCAGTAGGGAACTGGTATGATGTAGCAGTGAGCTGTAGAGTGTGAGGCATGAGCCAACAGGGACGTGTAGATGCCGGCAGCCAATAGGGAACTGGCGTGATGTAGAGTAGAGTGTGAGGCATCAGCCAACAGGGACGTGTAGATGCCGGCAGCCAATAGGGAACTGGCGTGATGTAGCAGTGAGGTGTAGAGTGTGAGGCATGAGCCAACAGGGACGCGTAATTGCCGGCAGCCAATAGGAAACTGGCGTGATGTAGATTAGAGTGTGAGGCATGAGCCAACAGGGACGTGTAGATGCCGGCAGCCAGTAGGGAACTGGCGTGATGTAGCAGTGAGGTGTAGAGTGTGAGGCATGAGCCAACAGGGACGTGTAGATGCCGGCAGCCAGTAGGGAACTGTTGTGATGTAGAGTAGAGTGTGAGGCATCAGCCAACAGGGACGTGTAGATGCCGGCAGCCAGTAGGGAACTAACGTGATGTAGCAGTGAGGTGTAGAGTGTGAGGCATGAGCCAACAGGGACGTGTAGATGCCGGCAGCCAATAGGGAACTGGCGTGATGTAGAGTAGAGTGTGAGGCATCAGCCAACAGGGACGTGTAGATGCCGGCAGCAAATAGGGAACTGGCGTAATGTAGAGTAGAGTGTGAGGCATCAGCCAACAGGGACGTGTAGATGCCGGCAGCCAAGAGGGAACTGGCGAGATGTAGAGTAGATTGTGAGGCATCAGCCACAAGGAACGTGTAGATGCCGGCAGCCAGTAGGGAACTGGCGTGATGTAGCAGTGAGGTGTAGAGTGTGAGGCATGAGCGAACAGGGACATGTAGATGCCGGCAGCCAATAGGGAACTGGCGTGATGTAGCAGTGAGGTGTAGAGTGTGAGGCATGAGCCATCAGGGACGTGTAGATGCCGGCAGCTAGTAGGGAACTGGCGTGATGTAGAGTAGAGTGTGAGGCATCAGCCAATAGGGACGTGTAGATGCCGGCAGCCAAAAGGGATCTGGCGTGATGTAGAGTAGAGTGTGAGTCATCAGCCAACAGGGACGTGTAGATGCCGGCAGCCAGTAGGGAACTGGTATGATGTAGCAGTGAGCTGTAGAGTGTGAGGCATGAGCCAACAGGGATGTGTAGATGCCGGCAGCCATTAGGGAACTGGCGTAATGTAGAGTAGAGTGTGAGGCATCAGCCAACAGGGACGTGTAGATGCCGGCAGCCAAGAGGGAACTGGCGTGATGTAGAGTAGATTGTGAGGCATGAGCCAACAGGAACGTGTAGATGCCGGCAGCCAGTAGGGATCTGACGTGATGTAGCAGTGAGGTGTAGAGTGTGAGGCATGAGTTAACAGGGACATGTAGATGCCGGCAGCCAATAGGGAACTGGCGTGATGTAGCAGTGAGGTGTAGAGTGTTAGACATTAACCAACAGGGACGTGGACATGCCGGCAGTCAATAGGGAACTGGCGTGATGTTGAGTAGAGTGTGAGGCATCAGCCAACAGGGACGTGTAGATGCCGGCATCCAATAGGAAAATGGCGTGATGTAGCAGTGAGGTGTAGAGTGTAAGGCATGAGCCAACAGGGACGTGTAGATGCCGGCAGCCAGTAGGGAACTGGCGTGATGTAGAGTAGAGTGTGAGGCATCAGCCAATAGGGACGTGTAGATTACGGCAGCCAATAGGGATCTGGCGTGATGTAGAGTAGAGTGTGAGTCATCAGCCAACAGGGACGTGTAGATGCCGGCAGCCAGTAGGGAACTGGTATGATGTAGCAGTGAGCTGTAGAGTGTGAGGCATGAGCCAACAGGGACGTGTAGATGCCGGCAGCCAATAGGGAACTGGCGTGATGTAGAGTAGAGTGTGAGGCATCAGCCAACAGGGACGTGTAGATGCCGGCAGCCAATAGGGAACTGGCGTGATGTAGCAGTGAGGTGTAGAGTGTGAGGCATGAGCCAACAGGGACGCGTAATTGCCGGCAGCCAATAGGAAACTGGCGTGATGTAGATTAGAGTGTGAGGCATGAGCCAACAGGGACGTGTAGATGCCGGCAGCCAGTAGGGAACTGGCGTGATGTAGCAGTGAGGTGTAGAGTGTGAGGCATGAGCCAACAGGGACGTGTAGATGCCGGCAGCCAGTAGGGAACTGGCTTCATGTAGCAGTGTGGTGTAGAGTGTGAGGCATGAGCCAACAGGGACATGTAGATATCGGCAGCCAATAGGTAACTGGCGTGATGTAGCAGTGAGGTGTAGAGTGCGAGGCATGAGCCAACAGGGACGTGTAGTTCCTGGAAGTCAATAGGGAACTGGCGTGATGTAGCAGTGAGGTGTAGAGTGTGAGGCATGAGCCAACAGGGACGTGTAGATGCCGGCAGCCAATAGGGAACTGGCGTGACGTAGAATAGAGTGTTAGACATCAGCCAACAGGGACGTGTAGATGCCGACAGCCAATAGGGAACTGGCGTGATGTAGCAGTGAGGTGTAGAGTGTGAGGCATGAGCCATCAGGGACGTGTAGATGCCGGCAGCCAGTAGGGAACTGGCGTGATGTAGAGTAGAGTGTGAGGCATCAGCCAATAGGGACGTGTAGATGCCGGCAGCCAATAGGGATCTGGCGTGATGTAGAGTTGAGTGTGAGTCATCAGCCAACAGGGACGTGTAGATGCCGGCAGCCAGTAGGGAACTGGTATGATGTAGCAGTGAGCTGTAGAGTGTGAGGCATGAGCCAACAGGGATGTGTAGATGCCGGCAGCCATTAGGGAACTGGCGTAATGTAGAGTAGAGTGTGAGGCATCAGCCAACGGGGACGTGTAGATGCCGGCAGCCAAGAGGGAACTGGCGTGATGTAGAGTAGATTGTGAGGCATCAGCCAACAGGAACGTGTAGATGCCGGCAGCCAGTAGGGATCTGACGTGATGTAGCAGTGAGGTGTAGAGTGTGAGGCATGAGTTAACAGGGACATGTAGATGCCGGCAGCCAATAGGGAACTGGCGTGATGTAGCAGTGAGGTGTAGATTGTGAGGCATCAGCCAACAGGAACGTGTAGATGCCGGCAGCCAGTAGGGAACTGGCGTGATGTAGCAGTGAGGTGTAGAGTGTGAGACATTAACCAACAGGGACGTGGACATGCCGGCAGTCAATAGGGAACTGGCGTGATGTTGAGTAGAGTGTGAGGCATCAGCCAACAGGGACGTGTAGATGCCGGCATCCAATAGGAAACTGGCGTGATGTAGCAGTGAGGTGTAGAGTGTAAGGCATGAGCCAACAGGGACGTGTAGATGCCGGCAGCCAGTAGGGAACTGGCGTGATGTAGAGTAGAGTGTGAGGCATCAGCCAATAGGGACGTGTAGATTACGGCAGCCAATAGGGATCTGGCGTGATGTAGAGTATAGTGTGAGTCATCAGCCAACCGGGACGTGTAGATGCCGGCAGCCAGTAGGGAACTGGTATGATGTAGCAGTGAGCTGTAGAGTGTGAGGCATGAGCCAACAGGGACGTGTAGATGCCGGCAGCCAATAGGGAACTGGCGTGATGTAGAGTAGAGTGTGAGGCATCAGCCAACAGGGACGTGTAGATGCCCGCAGCCAATAGGGAACTGGCGTGATGTAGCAGTGAGGTGTATAGTGTGAGGCATGAGCTAACAGGGACGTGTAGATGCCGGCAGCCAATAGGGAACTGGCGTGATGTAGAGTAGAGTGTGAGGCATCAGCCAACAGGGACGTGTAGATGCCGGCAGCCAATAGGGAACTGGCATGATGTAGCAGTGAGGTGTAGAGTGTGAGGCATGAGCCAACAGGGACGTGCAGATGCCGGCAGCCAATAGGGAACTGGCGTGATGTAGCAGTGAGGTGTAGAGTGTGAGGCATGAGCCAACAGGGACGTGTAGATGCCGGCAGCCAGTAGGGAACTGGCGTGATGTAGCAGTGAGGTGTAGAGTGTGAGGCATGAGCCAACAGGGACGTGTAGATGCCGGCAGCCAGTAATAGAATTAACTTGATGTAGCAGTGAGGTGTAGAGTGTGAGGCATGAGCCAACAGGGACGTGTAGATGCCGGCAGCCAATAGGGAACTGGCGTGATTTAGAGTAGAGTGTGAGGCATCAGCCAACAGGGACGTGTAGATGCCGGCAGCCAATAGGGAACTGGCGTGATGTAGCAGTGAGGTGTAGAGTGTGAGGCATGAGCCAACAGGGACGCGTAATTGCCGGCAGCCAATAGGAAACTGGCGTGATGTAGATTAGAGTGTGAGGCATGAGCCATCAGGGACGTGTAGATGCCGGCAGCCAGTAGGGAACTGGCGTGATGTAGCAGTGAGGTGTAGAGTGTGAGGCATGAGCCAACAGGGACGTGTTGATGCCGGCAGCCAGTAGGGAACTGTTGTGATGTAGAGTAGAGTGTGAGGCATCAGCCAACAGGGACGTGTAGATGCCGCCAGCCAGTAGGGAACTGGCTTGATGTAGCAGTGAGGTGTTGAGTGTGAGGCATGAGCCAACAGGGACATGTAGATATCGGCAGCCAATAGGGAACTGGCGTGATGTAGCAGTGAGGTGTAGAGTGCGAGGCATGAGCCAACAGGGACGTGTAGTTCCTGGAAGTCAATAGGGAACTGGCGTGATGTAGCAGTGAGGTGTAGAGTGTGAGGCATGAGCCAACAGGGACGTGTAGATGCCGGCAGCCAATAGGGAACTGGCGTGACGTAGAATAGAGTGTTAGGCATCAGTCAACAGGGACGTGTAGATGCCGACAGCCAATAGGGAACTGGCGTGATGTAGCATTGATGTGTAGGGTGTGAGGCATGAGCCAACAGGGACGTGTAGATGCCGGCAGCCAATAGGGAACTGGCGTGATGTAGAGTAGAGTGTGAGGCATGAGCCAACAGGGACGTGTAGATGCCGGTAGCTAGTAGGGAACTGGCGTGATGTAGCAGTGAGGTGTAAGTGTGAGGCATGAGCCAACAGGGACGTGTAGATGCCGGCAGCCAATAGGGAACTGGCGTGATGTAGAGTAGAGTGTGAGGCATCAGTCAACAATGACGTGAAGATGCCGGCAGCCAATAGGGAACTGGAGTGATGTAGCAGTGAGGTGTAGAGTGTGAGGCATGAGCCAACAGGGACGTGTAGATGCCGGCAGACAATAGGGAACTGGCGTGATGTAGAGTAGAGTGTGAGGCATGAGCCAACAGGGACGTGTAGATGCCGGCAGCCAGTAGGTAACTGGCGTGATGTAGAGTAGAGTGTGAGGCATGAGCCAACATGGACGTGTAGATGCCGGCTGCCAGTAGGGAACTAGCGTGATGTAGAGTAGAGTGTGAGGCATCGGCCAACAATGAATTGTAGATGCCGGCAGCCAATAGGGAACTGGCGTGATGTAGAGTAGAGTGTGAGGCATCGGCTAACAGGGAATTGTAGATGCCGGCAGCCAATAGGGAACTGGCGTGATGTAGAGTAGAGTGTGTGGCATCAGCTAACAGGGACGTGTAGATACCGGCAGCCAGTAGGGAACTGGCGTGATGTAGCAGTGAGGTGTAGAGTGTGAGGCATGAGCCAACATGGACGTGTAGATGCCGGCAGCCAATAGGGAACTGGCGTGATGTAGAGTGTGAGGCATCAGCCAACAGGGACGTGTAGATGCCGGCAGCCAATAGGGAACTGACGTGATGTAGCAGTGAGGTGTAGAGTGTGAGGCATGAGCCAACACGGACGTGTAGATGCCGGCAGCCAGTAGGGAACTGGCGTGATGTAGAGTAGAGTTTGATGCATCAGCCAACAGGGACGTCTAGATCCCGGCAGCCAGTAGGGAACTAGCGTGATGTAGAGTAGAGTGTGAGGCATCAGCCAAGAGGGACATGTAGATGCCGGCAGCCAATAGGGATCTGGCGTGATGTAGAGTAGAGTGTGAGGCATCAGCCAACAGGGACGTGTAGATGCCGGCAGCCAGTAGGGAACTGGTATGATGTAGCAGTGAGCTGTAGAGTGTGAGGCATTAGCCAACAGGGACGTGTAGATGCCGGCAGCCAATAGGGAACTGGCGAATGTAGAGTAGAGTGTGAGTCATCAGCCAACAGGGACGTGTAGATGCCGGCTGCCAATAGGGAACTGGCGTGATGTAGCAGTGAGGTGTAGAGTGTGAAGCATGAGCCAACAGGGACGTGTAGATGCCGGCAGCCAATAGGGAACTGGCGTGATGTAGAGTAGAGTGTGAGGCATGAGCCAACAGAGACGTGTAGATGCCGGCAGCCAGTAGGGAACTGGCGTGATGTAGAGTAGAGTGTGAGGCATGAGCCAACATGGACGTGTAGATGCCGGCTGCAAGTAGGGAACTAGCGTGATGTAGAGTAGAGTGTGAGGCATCGGCCAACAATGAATTGTAGATGCCGGCAGCCAATAGGGAACTGGCGTGATGTAGAGTCGAGTGTGAGGCATCGGCTAACAGGGAATTGTAGATGCCGGCAGCCAATAGGGAACTGGCGTGATGTAGAGTAGAGTGTGTGGCATCAGCTAACAGGGACGTGTAGATTCCGGCAGCCAGTAGGGAACTGGCGTGATGTAGCAGTGAGGTGTAGAGTGTGAGGCATGAGCCAACATGGACGTGTAGATGCCGGCAGCCAATAGGGAACTGGCGTGATGTAGAGTAGAGTGTGAGGCATGAGCCAACACGGACGTGTAGATGCCGGCAGCCAGTAGGGAACTGGCGTGATGTAGAGTAGAGTTTGATGCATCAGCCAACAGGGACGTCTAGATCCCGGCAGCCAGTAGGGAACTAGCGTGATGTAGAGTAGAGTGTGAGGCATCAGCCAAGAGGGACATGTAGATGCCGGCAGCCAATAGGGATCTGGCGTGATGTAGTGTAGAGTGTGAGGCATCAGCCAACAGGGACGTGTAGATGCCGGCAGCCAGTAGGGAACTGGTATGATGTAGCAGTGAGCTGTAGAGTGTGAGGCATTAGCCAACAGGGACGTGTAGATGCCGGCAGCCAATAGGGAACTGGCGAATGTAGAGTAGAGTGTGAGTCATCAGCCAACAGGGACGTGTAGATGCCGGCAGCCAATAGGGAACTGGCGTGATGTAGCAGTGAGGTGTAGAGTGTGAGGCATGAGCCAACAGGGACGTGTAGATGCCGGCAGCCAATAGGGAAATGGCGTGATGTAGAGTAGAGTGTGAGGCATGAGCCAACAGAGACGTGTAGATGCCGGCAGCCAGTAGGGAACTGGCGTGATGTAGAGTAGAGTGTGAGGCATGATCCAACAGGGACGTGTAGATGCCGGCAGCCAATAGGGAACTGGCGTGATGTAGAGTAGAGTGTGAGTCATCAGCCAACAGGGACGTGTAGATGCCGGCAGCTAATAGGGAACTGGCGTGATGTAGAAGTGAGGTGTAGAGTGTGAGGCATGAGCCATCAGGGACGTGTAGATGCCGGCAGCCAGTAGGGATCTGGCGTGATGTAGCAGTGAGGTGTAGAGTGTTAGGCATGAGCCAACAGGGATGTGTAGATGCCGGCAGCCAATAGGGAACTGGCGTGATGTAGAGTAGAGTGTGAGGCATCAGCCAACAGGGACGTGTAGATGCCGGCAGCCAATAGGGAACTGGCGTGATGTAGAGTAGAGTGTGAGGTATCAGCCAACAGGGACGTGTAGATGCCGGCAGCCAGTAAGGAACTGGCGTGATGTAGCAGTGAGGTGTAGAGTGTGAGGCATGAGCCAACAGGGACGTGTAGATGCCGGCAGCCAATAGGGAACTGGCGTGATGTAGAGTAGAGTGTGAGGCATCAGCCAACAGGGACGTGTAGATGCCGGCAGCCAATAGGGAACTGGCGTGATGTAGCAGTGAGGTGTAGAGTGTGAGGCATGAGCCAACAGGGACGTGTAGATGCCGGCAGCCAGTAGGGAACTGGCGTGATGTAGCAGTGAGGTGTAGAGTGTGAGGCATCAGCCAACAGGGACGTGTAGATGTTGGCAGCCAATAGGGAAATGGCGTGATGTAGAGTAGAGTGTGAGGCATCAGCCAACAGGGACGTGTAGATGCCGGCAGCCAGTAGGGAACTGGCGTGATGTAGCAGTGAGGTGTAGAGTGTGAGGCATGAGCCAACAGGGAAGTGTAGATGCCGGCAGCCAGTAGGGAACTGGCGTGATGTAGCAGTGATATGTAGAGTGTGAGGCATGAGCCAATAGGGACGTGTAGATGCCGGCAGCCAATAGGGAACTGGCGTGATGTAGAGTAGAGTGTGAGGCATCAGCCAACAGTGACGTGTAGATTCCGGCAGCCAGTAGGGAACTGGCGTGATGTAGCAGTGAGGTGTAGAGTGTGTGGCATGAGCCAACAGGGACGTGTAGATGCCGGCAGCCAATAGGGAACTGGCGTGATGTAGCAGTGAGGTGTAGAGTGTGAGGCATCAGCCAACAGGGACGTGTAGATGCCGGCAGCCAGTAGGGAACTGGCGTGATGTAGCATTGAGGTGTAGAGTGTGAGGCATGAGCCAACAGGGACGTGTAGATGCCGGCAGCCAATAGGGAACTGGCGAATGTAGAGTAGAGTGTGAGTCATCAGCCAACAGGGACGTGTAGATGCCGGCAGCCAATAGGGAACTGGCGTGATGTAGCAGTGAGGTGTGAGTGTGAAGCATGAGCCAACAGGGACGTGTAGATGCCGGCAGCCAATAGGGAACTGGCGTGATGTAGAGTAGAGTGTGAGGCATGAGCCAACAGGGACGTGTAGATGCCGGCAGCCAATAGGGAACTGGCGTGATGTAGAGTAGAGTGTGAGGCATCAGCCAACAGGGACGTGTAGATGCCGGCAGCCAATAGGGAACTGGCGTGATGTAGCAGTGAGGTGTAGAGTGTGAGGCATGAGCCAACAGGGACGTGTAGATGCCGGCAGCCAGTAGGGAACTGGCGTGATGTAGAGTAGAGTTTGAGGCATCAGCCAACAGGGATGTGTAGATGCCGGCAGCCAATAGGAAACTGGCGTGATGTAGAGTAGAGTGTGAGGCATCAGCCAACAGGGACGTGTAGATGCCGGCAGCCAGTAGGGAACTGGCGTGATGTAGCAGTGAGGTGTAGAGTGTGAGGCATCAGCCAACAGGGACGTGTAGATGTTGGCAGCCAATAGGGAAATGGCGTGATGTAGAGTAGAGTGTGAGGCATCAGCCAACAGGGACGTGTAGATGCCGGCAGCCATAGGGAACTGGCGTGATGTAGCAGTGAGGTGTAGAGTGTGAGGCATGAGCCAACAGGGAAGTGTAGATGCCGGCAGCCAGTAGGGAACTGGCGTGATGTAGCAGTGATATGTAGAGTGTGAGGCATGAGCCAATAGGGACGTGTAGATGCCGGCAGCCAATAGGGAACTGGCGTGATGTAGAGTAGAGTGTGAGGCATCAGCCAACAGTGACGTGTAGATTCCGGCAGCCAGTAGGGAACTGGCGTGATGTAGCAGTGAGGTGTAGAGTGTGTGGCATGAGCCAACAGGGACGTGTAGATGCCGGCAGCCAATAGGGAACTGGCATGATGTAGCAGTGAGGTGTAGAGTGTGAGGCATCAGCCAACAGGGACGTGTAGATGCCGGCAGCCAGTAGGGAACTGGCGTGATGTAGCATTGAGGTGTAGAGTGTGAGGCATGAGCCAACAGGGACGTGTAGATGCCGGCAGCCAATAGGGAACTGGTGTGATGTAGAGTAGAGTGTAAGGCATCAGCCAACAGGGACGTGTAGATGCCGGCAGCCAATAGGGAACTGACGTGATGTAGCAGTGAGGTGTAGAGTGTGAGGCATGAGCCAACAGGGACGTGTAGATGCCGGCAGCCAGTAGGGAACTGGCGTGATGTAGAGTAGAGTGTCAGGCATCAGCCAACAGGGACGTGTAGATGCCGGCAGCCAATAGGGAACTGGCGTGATGTAGAGTAGAGTGTGAGGCATCAGCCAACATGGACGTGTAGATGCCGGCAGCCAATAGGGAACTGGCGTGATGTAGCAGTGAGGTGTAGAGTGATAGGCATGAGCCAACAGGGATGTGTAGATGCCGGCAGCCAATAGGGAACTGGCGTGATGTAGAGTAGAGTGTGAGGCATCAGCCAACATGGACGTGTAGATGCCGGCAGCCAATAGGGAACTGGCGTGATGTAGCAGTGATGTGTAGAGTGTGAGGCATGAGCCAACAGGGACGCGTAATTGCCGGCAGCCAATAGGAAACTGGCGTGATGTAGATTAGAGTGTGAGGCATGAGCCAATAGGGACGTGTAGATGCCGGCAGCCAGTAGGGAACTGGCGTGATGTAGCAGTGAGGTGTAGAGATTGAGGTATGAGCCAACAGGGACGTGTAGATGCCGGCAGCCAGTAGGGAACTGTTGTGATGTAGAGTAGAGTGTGAGGCATCAGCCAACAGGGACGTGTAGATGCCGGCAGCCAAGAGGGAACTGGCGTGATGTAGAGTAGATTGTAAGGCATCAGCCAACAGGAACGTGTAGATGCCGGCAGCCAGTAGGGAACTGGCGTGATGTAGCAGTGAGGTGTAGAGTGTGAGGCATGAGCCAACACGGACGTGTAGATGCCGGCAGCCAATAGGGAACTGGCGTGATGTAGCAGTGAGGTGTAGAGTGTGAGGCATGAGCCAACACGGACGTGTAGATGCCGGCAGCCAGTAGGGAACTGGCGTGATGTAGAGTAGAGTTTGATGCATCAGCCAACAGGGACGTCTAGATGCCGGTAGCCAGTAGGGAACTAGCGTGATGTAGAGTAGAGTGTGAGGCATCAGCTAACAGGGACATGTAGATGCCGGCAGCCAATAGGGATCTGGCGTGATGTAGAGTAGAGTGTGAGGCATCAGCCAACAGGGACGTGTAGATGCCGGCAGCCAGTAGGGAACTGGTATGATGTAGCAGTGAGCTAGAGAGTGTTAAGCATTAGCCAACAGGGACGTGTAGATGCCGGCAGCCAATAGGGAACTGGCGTGATGTAGCAGTGAGGTGTAGAGTGTGAGGCATGAGCCAACAGGGACGTGCAGATGCCGGCAGCCAATAGGGAACTGGCGTGATGTAGCAGTGAGGTGTAGAGTGTGAGGCATGAGCCAACAGGGACGTGTAGATGCCGGCAGCCAGTAGGGAACTGGCGTGATGTAGCAGTGAGGTGTAGAGTGTGAGGCATGAGCCAACAGGGACGTGTAGATGCCGGCAGCCAGTAATAGAACTAACTTGATGTAGCAGTGAGGTGTAGAGTGTGAGGCATGAGCCAACAGGGACGTGTAGTTGCCGGCAGCCAATAAGGAACTGGCGTGATGTAGAGTAGAGTGTGAGGCATGAGCCAACAGGGACGTGTAGATGCCGGCAGCCAATAGGGAACTGGCGTGATGTAGAGTAGAGTGTGAGGCATCAGCCAACAGGGACGTGTAGATGCCGGCATCCAATAGGGAACTGGCGTGATGTAGCAGTGAGGTGTAGAGTGTGAGGCATGAGCCAACAGGGACGCGTAATTGCCGGCAGCCAATAGGAAACTGGCGTGATGTAGATTAGAGTGTGAGGCATGAGCCAACAGGGACGTGTAGATGCCGGCAGCCAGTAGGGAACTGGCGTGATGTAGCAGTGAGGTGTAGAGTGTGAGGCATGAGCCAACAGGGACGTGTAGATGCCGGCAGCCAGTAGGGAACTGTTGTGATGTAGAGTAGAGTGTGAGGCATCAGCCAACAGGGACGTGTAGATGCCGGCAGCCAGTAGGGAACTGGCTTGATGTAGCAGTGAGGTGTAGAGTGTGAGGCATGAGCCAACAGGGACATGTAGATATCGGCAGCCAATAGGGAACTGGCGTGATGTAGCAGTGAGGTGTAGAGTGCGAGGCATGAGCCAACAGGGACGTGTAGTTCCTGGAAGTCAATAGGGAACTGGCGTGATGTAGCAGTGAGGTGTAGAGTGTGAGGCATGAGCCAACAGGGACGTGTAGATGCCGGCAGCAGATAGGGAACTGGCGTGACGTAGAATAGAGTGTTAGGCATCAGCCAACAGGGACGTGTAGATGCCGACAGCCAATAGGGAACTGGCGTGATGTAGCAGTGATGTGTAGGGTGTGAGGCATGAGCCAACAGGGACGTGTAGATGCCGGCAGCCAATAGGGAACTGGCGTGATGTAGAGTAGAGTGTGAGGCATGAGCCAACAGGGACGTGTAGATGCCGGCAGCTAGTAGGGAACTGGCGTGATGTAGCAGTGAGGTGTAAGTGTGAGGCATGAGCCAACAGGGACGTGTAGATGCCGGCAGCCAATAGGGAACTGGCGTGATGTAGAGTAGAGTGTGAGGCATCAGTCAACAGGGACGTGAAGATGCCGGCAGCCAATAGGGAACTGGAGTGATGTAGCAGTGAGGTGTAGAGTGTGAGGCATGAGCCAACAGGGACGTGTAGATGCCGGCAGACAATAGGGAACTGGCGTGATGTAGAGTAGAGTGTGAGGCATGAGCCAACAGGGACGTGTAGATGCCGGCAGCCAGTAGGGAACTGGCGTGATGTAGAGTAGAGTGTGAGGCATGAGCCAACATGGACGTGTAGATGCCGGCTGCCAGTAGGGAACTAGCGTGATGTAGAGTAGAGTGTGAGGCATCGGCCAACAATGAATTGTAGATGCCGGCAGCCAATAGGGAACTGGCGCTATGTAGAGTAGAGTGTGAGGCATCGGCTAACAGGGAATTGTAGATGCCGGCAGCCAATAGGGAACTGGCGTGATGTAGAGTAGAGTGTGTGGCATCAGCTAACAGGGACGTGTAGATGCCGGCAGCCAGTAGGGAACTGGCCTGATGTAGCAGTGAGGTGTAGAGTTTGAGGCATGAGCCAACATGGACGTGTAGATGCCGGCAGCCAATAGGGAACTGGCGTGATGTAGAGTAGAGTGTGAGGCATCAGCCAACAGGGACGTGTAGATGCCGGCAGACAATAGGGAACTGGCGTGATGTAGCAGTGAGGTGTAGAGTGTGAGGCATGAGCCAACACGGACGTGTAGATGCCGGCAGCCAGTAGGGAACTGGCGTGATGTAGAGTAGAGTTTGATGCATCAGCCAACAGGGACGTCTAGATCCCGGCAGCCAGTAGGGAACTAGCGTGATGTAGAGTAGAGTGTGAGGCATCAGCCAAGAGGGACATGTAGATGCCGGCAGCCAATAGGGATCTGGCGTGATGTAGTGTAGAGTGTGAGGCATCAGCCAACAGGGACGTGTAGATGCCGGCAGCCAGTAGGGAACTGGTATGATGTAGCAGTGCGCTGTAGAGTGTGAGGCATTAGCCAACAGGGACGTGTAGATGCTGGCAGCCAATAGGGAACTGGCGAATGTAGAGTAGAGTGTGAGTCATCAGCCAACAGGGACGTGTAGATGCCGGCAGCCAATAGGGAACTGGCGTGATGTAGCAGTGAGGTGTAGAGTGTGAGGCATGAGCCAACAGGGACGTGTAGATGCCGGCAGCCAATAGGGAAATGGCGTGATGTAGAGTAGAGTGTGAGGCATGAGCCAACAGAGACGTGTAGATGCCGGCAGCCAGTAGGGAACTGGCGTGATGTAGAGTAGAGTGTGAGGCATGATCCAACAGGGACGTGTAGATGCCGGCAGCCAATAGGGAACTGGCGTGATGTAGAGTAGAGTGTGAGTCATCAGCCAACAGGGACGTGTAGATGCCGGCAGCTAATAGGGAACTGGCGTGATGTAGAGTAGAGTGTGAGGCATCAGCCAACAGGGACGTGTAGATGCCGGCAGCCAATAGGGAACTGGCGTGATGTAGAGTAGAGTGTGAGGCATCAGCCAACAGGGACGTGTAGATGCCGGCAGCCAGTAGGGATCTGGCGTGATGTAGCAGTGAGGTGTAGAGTGTTAGGCATGAGCCAACAGGGATGTGTAGATGCCGGCAGCCAATAGGGAACTGGCGTGATGTAGAGTAGAGTGTGAGGCATCAGCCAACAGGGACGTGTAGATGCCGGCAGCCAGTAGGGAACTGGTATGATGTAGCAGTTAGCTGTAGAGTGTGAGGCATGAGCCAACAGGGACGTGTAGATGCCGGCAGCCAATAGGGAACTGGCGTGATGTAGAGTAGAGTGTGAGGCATCAGCCAACAGGGACATGTAGATGCCTGCAGCCAATAGGGAACTGGCGTGATGTAGAGTAGAGTGTGAGGCATCAGCCAACAGGGACGTGTAGATGCCGGCAGCCAATAGGGAACTGGCGTAATGTAGAGTAGAGTGTGAGGCATCAGCCAACAGGGACGTGTAGATGCCGGCAGCCAGTAGGGTACTTTTGTGATGTAGAGTAGAGTGTGAGGCATGAGCCAACAGGGACGTGTAGATGCCGGCAGCCAGTAGGGAACTGTTGTGATGTAGAGTAGAGTGTGAGGCATCAGCCAACAGGGACGTGTAGATGCCGGCAGCCAGTAGGGAACTAACGTGATGTAGCAGTGAGGTGTAGAGTGTGAGGCATGAGCCAACAGGGACGTGTAGATGCCGGCAGCCAATAGGGAACTGGCGTGATGTAGAGTAGAGTGTGAGGCATCAGCCAACAGGGACGTGTAGATGCCGGCAGCCAATAGGGAACTGGCGTAATGTAGAGTAGAGTGTGAGGCATCAGCCAACAGGGACGTGTAGATGCCGGCAGCCAAGAGGGAACTGGCGAGATGTAGAGTAGATTGTGAGGCATCAGCCAACAGGAACGTGTAGATGCCGGCAGCCAGTAGGGAACTGGCGTGATGTAGCAGTGAGGTGTAGAGTGTGAGGCATGAGCCAACAGGGACATGTAGATGCCGGCACCAATAGGGAACTGGCGTGATGTAGCAGTGAGGTGTAGAGTGTGAAGCATGAGCCAACAGGGACGTGTAGATGCCGGCAGCCAGTAGGGAACTGGCGTGATGTAGAGTAGAGTGTGAGGCATCAGCCAATAGGGACGTGTAGATGCCGGCAGCCAATAGGGATCTGTCGTGATGTAGAATAGAGTGTGAGTCATCAGCCAACAGGGACGTGTAGATGCCGGCAGCCAGTAGGGAACTGGTATGATGTAGCAGTGAGCTGTAGAGTGTGAGGCATGAGCCAACAGGGACGTGTAGATGCCGGCAGCCAGTAGGGAACTGGCGTGATGTAGCAGTGAGGTGTAGAGTGTGAGGCATGAGCCAACAGGGACGTGTAGATGCCGGCAGCCAGTAGGGAACTGGCGTGATGTAGCAGTGAGGTGTAGAGTGTGAGGAGTGAGCCAACATGGACGTGTAGATGCCGGCTGCCAGTAGGTAACTAGCGTGATGTAGAGTAGAGTGTGAGGCATCGGCAAACAATGAATTGTAGATGCCGACAGCCAGTAGGGAACTAGCGTGATGTAGAGTAGAGTGTGAGGCATCAGCCAACAGGGACATGTAGATGCCGGCAGCCAATAGGGAACTGGCGTGATGTAGAGTAGAGTGTGAGGCATGAGCCAACAGGGACGTGTAGATGCCGGTAGCTAGTAGGGAACTGTCATGATGTAGCAGTGAGGTGTAGAGTGTGAGGCATGAGCCAACATGGACGTGTAGATGCCGGCAGCCAATAGGGAACTGGCGTGATGTAGAGTAGAGTGTGAGGCATCAGCCAACAGGGACGTGTAGATGCCGGCAGCCAATAGGAAACTGGCGTGATGTAGCAGTGAGGTGTAGAGTGTGATGCATGAGCCAACACGGACGTGTAGATGCCGGCAGCCAGTAGGGAACTGGCGTGATGTAGAGTAGAGTTTGATGCATCAGCCAACAGGGACGTCTAGATGCCGGCAGCCAGTAGGGAACTAGCGTGATGTAGAGTAGAGTGTGAGGCATCAGCCAACAGGGACATGTAGATGCCGGCAGCCAATAGGGATCTGGCGTGATGTAGAGTAGAGTGTGAGGCATCAGCCAACAGGGACGTGTAGATGCCGGCAGCCAGTAGGGAACTGGTATGATGTAGCAGTGAGCTGTAGAGTGTGAGGCATTAGCCAACAGGGACGTGTAGATGCCGGCAGCCAATAGGGAACTGGCGAATGTAGAGTAGAGTGTGAGTCATCAGCCAACAGGGACGTGTAGATGCCGGCAGCCAATAGGGAACTGGCGTGATGTAGCAGTGAGGTGTAGAGTGTGAGGCATGAGCCAACAGGGACGTGTAGATGCCGGCAGCCAATAGGGAACTGGCGTGATGTAGAGTAGAGTGTGAGGCATGAGCCAACAGAGACGTGTAGATGCCGGCAGCCAGTAGGGAACAGGCGTGATGTAGAGTAGAGTGTGAGGAATGAGCCAACAGGGACGTGTAGATGCCGGCAGCCAATAGGGAACTGGCGTGATGTAGAGTAGAGTGTGAGGCATCAGCCAACAGGGACGTGTAGATGCCGGCAGCCAATAGGGAACTGGCGTGATGTAGAAGTGAGGTGTAGAGTGTGAGGCATGAGCCATCAGGGACGTGTAGATGCCGGCAGCCAGTAGGGAACTGGCGTGATGTAGCAGTGAGGTGTAGAGTGTTAGGCATGAGCCAACAGGGATGTGTAGATGCCGGCAGCCAATAGGGAACTGGCGTGACGTAGAATAGAGTGTTAGGCATCAGTCAACAGGAACGTGTAGATGCCGACAGCCAATAGGGAACTGGCGTGATGTAGCAGTGATGTGTAGGGTGTGAGGCATGAGCCAACAGGGACGTGTAGATGCCGGCAGCCAATAGGGAACTGGCGTGATGTAGAGTAGAGTGTGAGGCATGAGCCAACAGGGACGTGTAGATGCCGGTAGCTAGTAGGGAACTGTCGTGATGTAGCAGTGAGGTGTAGAGTGTGAGGCATGAGCCAACAGGGACGTGTAGATGCCGGCACCCAATAGGGAACTGGCGTGATGTAGAGTAGAGTTTGATGCATCAGCCAACAGGGACGTCTAGATGCCGGCAGCCAGTAGGGAACTAGCGTGATGTAGAGTAGAGTTTGATGCATCAGCCAACAGGGACGTCTAGATGCCGGCAGCCAGTAGGGAACTAGCGTGATGTAGAGTAGAGTGTGAGGCATCAGCCAACAGGGACATGTAGATGCCGGCAGCCAATAGGGATCTGGCGTGATGTAGAGTAGAGTGTGAGGCATCAGCCAACAGGGACGTGTAGATGCCGGCAGCCAGTAGGGAACTGGTATGATGTAGCAGTGAGCTGTAGAGTGTGAGGCATTAGCCAACAGGGACGTGTAGATGCCGGCAGCCAATAGGGAACTGGCGAATGTAGAGTAGAGTGTGAGTCATCAGCCAACAGGGACGTGTAGATGCCGGCAGCCAATAGGGAACTGGCGTGATGTAGCAGTGAGGTGTAGAGTGTGAGGCATGAGCCAACAGGGACGTGTAGATGCCGGCAGCCAATAGGGAACTGGCGTGATGTAGAGTAGAGTGTGAGGCATGAGCCAACAGAGACGTGTAGATGCCGGCAGCCAGTAGGGAACTGGCGTGATGTAGAGTAGAGTGTGAGGAATGAGCCAACAGGGACGTGTAGATGCCGGCAGCCAATAGGGAACTGGTGTGATGTAGAGTAGAGTGTGAGGCATCAGCCAACAGGGACGTGTAGATGCCGGCAGCCAATAGGGAACTGGCGTGATGTAGAAGTGAGGTGTAGAGTGTGAGGCATGAGCCATCAGGGACGTGTAGATGCCGGCAGCCAGTAGGGAACTGGCGTGATGTAGCAGTGAGGTGTAGAGTGTTAGGCATGAGCCAACAGGGATGTGTAGATGCCGGCAGCCAATAGGGAACTGGCGTGGTGTAGAGTAGAGTGTGAGGCATCAGCCAACATGGACGTGTAGATGCCGGCAGCCAATAGGGAACTGGCGTGATGTAGCAGTGATGTGTAGAGTGTGAGGCATGAGCCAACAGGGACGCGTAATTGCCGGCAGCCAATAGGAAACTGGCGTGATGTAGATTAGAGTGTGAGGCATGAGCCAATAGGGACGTGTAGATGCCGGCAGCCAGTAGGGAACTGGCGTGATGTAGCAGTGAGGTGTAGAGATTGAGGTATGAGCCAACAGGGACGTGTAGATGCCGGCAGCCAGTAGGGAACTGTTGTGATGTAGAGTAGAGTGTGAGGCATCAGCCAACAGGGACGTGTAGATGCCGGCAGCCAAGAGGGAACTGGCGTGATGTAGAGTAGATTGTAAGGCATCAGCCAACAGGAACGTGTAGATGCCGGCAGCCAGTAGGGAACTGGCGTGATGTAGCAGTGAGGTGTAGAGTGTGAGGCATGAGCCAACACGGACGTGTAGATGCCGGCAGCCAATAGGGAACTGGCGTGATGTAGCAGTGAGGTGTAGAGTGTGAGGCATGAGCCAACACGGACGTGTAGATGCCGGCAGCCAATAGGGAACTGGCGTGATGTAGAGTAGAGTTTGATGCATCAGCCAACAGGGACGTCTAGATGCCGGCAGCCAGTAGGGAACTAGCGTGATGTAGAGTAGAGTGTGAGGCATCAGCTAACAGGGACATGTAGATGCCGGCAGCCAATAGGGATCTGGCGTGATGTAGAGTAGAGTGTGAGGCATCAGCCAACAGGGACGTGTAGATGCCGGCAGCCAGTAGGGAACTGGTATGATGTAGCAGTGAGCTAGAGAGTGTTAAGCATTAGCCAACAGGGACGTGTAGATGCCGGCAGCCAATAGGGAACTGGCGTGATGTAGCAGTGAGGTGTAGAGTGTGAGGCATGAGCCAACAGGGACGTGCAGATGCCGGCAGCCAATAGGGAACTGGCGTGATGTAGAGTAGAGTGTGAGGCATGAGCCAACAGGGACGTGTAGATGCCGGCAGCCAATAGGGAACTGGCGTGATGTAGAGTAGAGTGTGAGGCATCAGCCAACAGGGACGTGTAGATGCCGGCAGCCAATAGGGAACTGGCGTGATGTAGCAGTGAGGTGTAGAGTGTGAGGCATGAGCCAACAGGGACGCGTAATTGCCGGCAGCCAATAGGAAACTGGCGTGATGTAGATTAGAGTGTGAGGCATGAGCCAACAGGGACGTGTAGATGCCGGCAGCCAGTAGGGAACTGGCGTGATGTAGCAGTGAGGTGTAGAGTGTGAGGCATGAGCCAACAGGGACGTGCAGATGCCGGCAGCCAATAGGGAACTGGCGTGATGTAGAGTAGAGTGTGAGGCATGAGCCAACAGGGACGTGCAGATGCCGGCAGCCAATAGGGAACTGGCGTGATGTAGAGTAGAGTGTGAGGCATGAGCCAACAGGGACGTGTAGATGCCGGCAGCCAATAGGGAACTGGCGTGATGTAGAGTAGAGTGTGAGGCATGAGCCAACAGAGACGTGTAGATGCCGGCAGCCAGTAGGGAACTGGCGTGATGTAGAGTAGAGTGTGAGGAATGAGCCAACAGGGACGTGTAGATGCCGGCAGCCAATAGGGATCTGGCGTGATGTAGAGTAGAGTGTGAGGCATCAGCCAACAGGGACGTGTAGATGCCGGCAGCCAGTAGGGAACTGGTATGATGTAGCAGTAAGCTGTAGAGTGTGAGGCATTAGCCAACAGGGACGTGTAGATGCCGGCAGCCAATAGGGAACTGGCGAATGTAGAGTAGAGTGTGAGTCATCAGCCAACAGGGACGTGTAGATGCCGGCAGCCAATAGGGAACTGGCGTGATGTAGCAGTGAGGTGTAGAGTGTGAGGCATGAGCCAACAGGGACGTGTAGATGCCGGCAGCCAATAGGGAACTGGCGTGATGTAGAGTAGAGTGTGAGGCATGAGCCAACAGAGACGTGTAGATGCCGGCAGCCAGTAGGGAACTGGCGTGATGTAGAGTAGAGTGTGAGGAATGAGCCAACAGGGACGTGTAGATGCCGGCAGCCAATAGGGAACTGGCGTGATGTAGAGTAGAGTGTGAGGCATCAGCCAACAGGGACGTGTAGATGCCGGCAGCCAATAGGGAACTGGCGTGATGTAGAAGTGAGGTGTAGAGTGTGAGGCATGAGCCATCAGGGACGTGTAGATGCCGGCAGCCAGTAGGGAACTGGCGTGATGTAGCAGTGAGGTGTAGAGTGTTAGGCATGAGCCAACAGGGATGTGTAGATGCCGGCAGCCAATAGGGAACTGGCGTGATGTAGAGTAGAGTGTGAGGCATCAGCGAACATTGACGTGTAGATGCCGGCAGCCAATAGGGAACTGGCGTGATGTAGCAGTGATGTGTAGAGTGTGAGGCATGAGCCAACAGGGACGCGTAATTGCCGGCAGCCAATAGGAAACTGGCGTGATGTAGATTAGAGTGTGAGGCATGAGCCAATAGGGACGTGTAGATGCCGGCAGCCAGTAGGGAACTGGCGTGATGTAGCAGTGAGGTGTAGAGATTGAGGTATGAGCCAACAGGGACGTGTAGATGCCGGCAGCCAGTAGGGAACTGTTGTGATGTAGAGTAGAGTGTGAGGCATCAGCCAACAGGAACGTGTAGATGCCGGCAGCCAAGAGGGAACTGGCGTGATGTAGAGTAGATTGTAAGGCATCAGCCAACAGGAACGTGTAGATGCCGGCAGCCAGTAGGGAACTGGCGTGATGTAGCAGTGAGGTGTAGAGTGTGAGGCATGAGCCAACACGGACGTGTAGATGCCGGCAGCCAATAGGGAACTGGCGTGATGTAGCAGTGAGGTGTAGAGTGTGAGGCATGAGCCAACACGGACGTGTAGATGCCGGCAGCCAGTAGGGAACTGGCGTGATGTAGAGTAGAGTTTGATGCATCAGCCAACAGGGACGTCTAGATGCCGGCAGCCAGTAGGGAACTAGCGTGATGTAGAGTAGAGTGTGAGGCATCAGCTAACAGGGACATGTAGATGCCGGCAGCCAATAGGGATCTGGCGTGATGTAGAGTAGAGTGTGAGGCATCAGCCAACAGGGACGTGTAGATGCCGGCAGCCAGTAGGGAACTGGTATGATGTAGCAGTGAGCTAGAGAGTGTTAAGCATTAGCCAACAGGGACGTGTAGATGCCGGCAGCCAATAGGGAACTGGCGTGATGTAGCAGTGAGGTGTAGAGTGTGAGGCATGAGCCAACAGGGACGTGCAGATGCCGGCAGCCAATAGGGAACTGGCGTGATGTAGCAGTGAGGTGTAGAGTGTGAGGCATGAGCCAACAGGGACGTGTAGATGCCGGCAGCCAGTAGGGAACTGGCGTGATGTAGCAGTGAGGTGTAGAGTGTGAGGCATGAGCCAACAGGGACGTGTAGATGCCGGCAGCCAGTAATAGAACTAACTTGATGTAGCAGTGAGGTGTAGAGTGTGAGGCATGAACCAACAGGGACGTGTAGTTGCCGGCAGCCAATAGGGAACTGGCGTGATGTAGAGTAGAGTGTGAGGCATGAGCCAACAGGGACGTGTAGATGCCGGCAGCCAATAGGGAACTGGCGTGATGTAGAGTAGAGTGTGAGGCATCAGCCAACAGGGACGTGTAGATGCCGGCAGCCAATAGGGAACTGGCGTGATGTAGCAGTGAGGTGTAGAGTGTGAGGCATGAGCCAACAGGGACGCGTAATTGCCGGCAGCCAATAGGAAACTGGCGTGATGTAGATTAGAGTGTGAGGCATGAGCCAACAGGGACGTGTAGATGCCGGCAGCCAGTAGGGAACTGGCGTGATGTAGCAGTGAGGTGTAGAGTGTGAGGCATGAGCCAACAGGGACGTGTAGATGCCGGCAGCCAGTAGGGAACTGTTGTGATGTAGAGTAGAGTGTGAGGCATCAGCCAACAGGGACGTGTAGATGCCGGCAGCCAGTAGGGAACTGGCTTGATGTAGCAGTGAGGTGTAGAGTGTGAGGCATGAGCCAACAGGGACATGTAGATATCGGCAGCCAATAGGGAACTGGCGTGATGTAGCAGTGAGGTGTAGAGTGCGAGGCATGAGCCATCAGGGACGTGTAGTTCCTGGAAGTCAATAGGGAACTGGCGTGATGTAGCAGTGAGGTGTAGAGTGTGAGGCATGAGCCAACAGGGACGTGTAGATGCCGGCAGCCAATAGGGAACTGGCGTGACGTAGAATAGAGTGTTAGGCATCAGCCAACAGGGACGTGTAGATGCCGACAGCCAATAGGGAACTGGCGTGATGTAGCAGTGATGTGTAGGGTGTGAGGCATGAGCCAACAGGGACGTGTAGATGCCGGCAGCCAATAGGGAACTGGCGTGATGTAGAGTAGAGTGTGAGGCATGAGCCAACAGGGACGTGTAGATGCCGGCAGCTAGTAGGGAACTGGCGTGATGTAGCAGTGAGGTGTAAGTGTGAGGCATGAGCCAACAGGGACGTGTAGATGCCGGCAGCCAATAGGGAACTGGCGTGATGTAGAGTAGAGTGTGAGGCATCAGTCAACAGGGACGTGAAGATGCCGGCAGCCAATAGGGAACTGGAGTGATGTAGCAGTGAGGTGTAGAGTGTGAGGCATGAGCCAACAGGGACGTGTAGATGCCGGCAGACAATAGGGAACTGGCGTGATGTAGAGTAGAGTGTGAGGCATGAGCCAACAGGGACGTGTAGATGCCGGCAGCCAGTAGGGAACTGGCGTGATGTAGAGTAGAGTGTGAGGCATGAGCCAACATGGACGTGTAGATGCCGGCTGCCAGTAGGGAACTAGCGTGATGTAGAGTAGAGTGTGAGGCATCGGCCAACAATGAATTGTAGATGCCGGCAGCCAATAGGGAACTGGCGTGATGTAGAGTAGAGTGTGAGGCATCGGCTAACAGGGAATTGTAGATGCCGGCAGCCAATAGGGAACTGGCGTGATGTAGAGTAGAGTGTGTGGCATCAGCTAACAGGGACGTGTAGATGCCGGCAGCCAGTAGGGAACTGGCGTGATGTAGCAGTGAGGTGTAGAGTGTGAGGCATGAGCCAACATGGACGTGTAGATGCCGGCAGCCAATAGGGAACTGGCGTGATGTAGAGTAGAGTGTGAGGCATGAGCCAACAGGGACGTGTAGATGCCGGCAGCTAGTAGGGAACTGGCGTGATGTAGCAGTGAGGTGTAAGTGTGAGGCATGAGCCAACAGGGACGTGTAGATGCCGGCAGCCAATAGGGAACTGGCGTGATGTAGAGTAGAGTGTGAGGCATCAGTCAACAGGGACGTGAAGATGCCGGCAGCCAATAGGGAACTGGAGTGATGTAGCAGTGAGGTGTAGAGTGTGAGGCATGAGCCAACAGGGACGTGTAGATGCCGGCAGACAATAGGGAACTGGCGTGATGTAGAGTAGAGTGTGAGGCATCAGCCAACAGGGACGTGTAGATGCCGGCAGCCAGTAGGGAACTGGCTTGATGTAGCAGTGAGGTGTAGAGTGTGAGGCATGAGCCAACAGGGACATGTAGATATCGGCAGCCAATAGGGAACTGGCGTGATGTAGCAGTGAGGTGTAGAGTGCGAGGCATGAGCCAACAGGGACGTGTAGTTCCTGGAAGTCAATAGGGAACTGGCGTGATGTAGCAGTGAGGTGTAGAGTGTGAGGCATGAGCCAACAGGGACGTGTAGATGCCGGCAGCCAATAGGGAACTGGCGTGACGTAGAATAGAGTGTTAGGCATCAGCCAACAGGGACGTGTAGATGCCGACAGCCAATAGGGAACTGGCGTGATGTAGCAGTGATGTGTAGGGTGTGAGGCATGAGCCAACAGGGACGTGTAGATGCCGGCAGCCAATAGGGAACTGGCGTGATGTAGAGTAGAGTGTGAGGCATGAGCCAACAGGGACGTGTAGATGCCGGCAGCTAGTAGGGAACTGGCGTGATGTAGCAGTGAGGTGTAAGTGTGAGGCATGAGCCAACAGGGACGTGTAGATGCCGGCAGCCAATAGGGAACTGGCGTGATGTAGAGTAGAGTGTGAGGCATCAGTCAACAGGGACGTGAAGATGCCGGCAGCCAATAGGGAACTGGAGTGATGTAGCAGTGAGGTGTAGAGTGTGAGGCATGAGCCAACAGGGACGTGTAGATGCCGGCAGACAATAGGGAACTGGCGTGATGTAGAGTAGAGTGTGAGGCATGAGCCAACAGGGACGTGTAGATGCCGGCAGCCAGTAGGGAACTGGCGTGATGTAGAGTAGAGTGTGAGGCATGAGCCAACATGGACGTGTAGATGCCGGCTGCCAGTAGGGAACTAGCGTGATGTAGAGTAGAGTGTGAGGCATCGGCCAACAATGAATTGTAGATGCCGGCAGCCAATAGGGAACTGGCGTGATGTAGAGTAGAGTGTGAGGCATCGGCTAACAGGGAATTGTAGATGCCGGCAGCCAATAGGGAACTGGCGTGATGTAGAGTAGAGTGTGTGGCATCAGCTAACAGGGACGTGTAGATGCCGGCAGCCAGTAGGGAACTGGCGTGATGTAGCAGTGAGGTGTAGAGTGTGAGGCATGAGCCAACATGGACGTGTAGATGCCGGCAGCCAATAGGGAACTGGCGTGATGTAGAGTAGAGTGTGAGGCATCAGCCAACAGGGACGTGTAGATGCCGGCAGCCAATAGGGAACTGGCGTGATGTAGCAGTGAGGTGTAGAGTGTGAGGCATGAGCCAACACGGACGTGTAGATGCCGGCAGCCAGTAGGGAACTGGCGTGATGTAGAGTAGAGTTTGATGCATCAGCCAACAGGGACGTCTAGATCCCGGCAGCCAGTAGGGAACTAGCGTGATGTAGAGTAGAGTGTGAGGCATCAGCCAAGAGGGACATGTAGATGCCGGCAGCCAATAGGGATCTGGCGTGATGTAGTGTAGAGTGTGAGGCATCAGCCAACAGGGACGTGTAGATGCCGGCAGCCAGTAGGGAACTGGTATGATGTAGCAGTGCGCTGTAGAGTGTGAGGCATTAGCCAACAGGGACGTGTAGATGCTGGCAGCCAATAGGGAACTGGCGAATGTAGAGTAGAGTGTGAGTCATCAGCCAACAGGGACGTGTAGATGCCGGCAGCCAATAGGGAACTGGCGTGATGTAGCAGTGAGGTGTAGAGTGTGAGGCATGAGCCAACAGGGACGTGTAGATGCCGGCAGCCAATAGGGAACTGGCGTGATGTAGCAGTGAGGTGTAGAGTGTGAGGCATGAGCCAACACGGACGTGTAGATGCCGGCAGCCAGTAGGGAACTGGCGTGATGTAGAGTAGAGTTTGATGCATCAGCCAACAGGGACGTCTAGATGCCGGCAGCCAGTAGGGAACTAGCGTGATGTAGAGTAGAGTGTGAGGCATCAGCTAACAGGGACATGTAGATGCCGGCAGCCAATAGGGATCTGGCGTGATGTAGAGTAGAGTGTGAGGCATCAGCCAACAGGGACGTGTAGATGCCGGCAGCCAGTAGGGAACTGGTATGATGTAGCAGTGAGCTAGAGAGTGTTAAGCATTAGCCAACAGGGACGTGTAGATGCCGGCAGCCAATAGGGAACTGGCGTGATGTAGCAGTGAGGTGTAGAGTGTGAGGCATGAGCCAACAGGGACGTGCAGATGCCGGCAGCCAATAGGGAACTGGCGTGATGTAGCAGTGAGGTGTAGAGTGTGAGGCATGAGCCAACAGGGACGTGTAGATGCCGGCAGCCAGTAGGGAACTGGCGTGATGTAGCAGTGAGGTGTAGAGTGTGAGGCATGAGCCAACAGGGACGTGTAGATGCCGGCAGCCAGTAATAGAACTAACTTGATGTAGCAGTGAGGTGTAGAGTGTGAGGCATGAGCCAACAGGGACGTGTAGTTGCCGGCAGCCAATAGGGAACTGGCGTGATGTAGAGTAGAGTGTGAGGCTTGAGCCAACAGGGACGTGTAGATGCCGGCAGCCAATAGGGAACTGGCGTGATGTAGAGTAGAGTGTGAGGCATCAGCCAACAGGGACGTGTAGATGCCGGCAGCCAATAGGGAACTGGCGTGATGTAGCAGTGAGGTGTAGAGTGTGAGGCATGAGCCAACAGGGACGCGTAATTGCCGGCAGCCAATAGGAAACTGGCGTGATGTAGATTAGAGTGTGAGGCATGAGCCAACAGGGACGTGTAGATGCCGGCAGCCAGTAGGGAACTGGCGTGATGTAGCAGTGAGGTGTAGAGTGTGAGGCATGAGCCAACAGGGACGTGTAGATGCCGGCAGCCAGTAGGGAACTGTTGTGATGTAGAGTAGAGTGTGAGGCATCAGCCAACAGGGACGTGTAGATGCCGGCAGCCAGTAGGGAACTGGCTTGATGTAGCAGTGAGGTGTAGAGTGTGAGGCATGAGCCAACAGGGACATGTAGATATCGGCAGCCAATAGGGAACTGGCGTGATGTAGCAGTGAGGTGTAGAGTGCGAGGCATGAGCCAACAGGGACGTGTAGTTCCTGGAAGTCAATAGGGAACTGGCGTGATGTAGCAGTGAGGTGTAGAGTGTGAGGCATGAGCCAACAGGGACGTGTAGATGCCGGCAGCCAATAGGGAACTGGCGTGACGTAGAATAGAGTGTTAGGCATCAGCCAACAGGGACGTGTAGATGCCGACAGCCAATAGGGAACTGGCGTGATGTAGCAGTGATGTGTAGGGTGTGAGGCATGAGCCAACAGGGACGTGTAGATGCCGGCAGCCAATAGGGAACTGGCGTGATGTAGAGTAGAGTGTGAGGCATGAGCCAACAGGGACGTGTAGATGCCGGCAGCTAGTAGGGAACTGGCGTGATGTAGCAGTGAGGTGTAAGTGTGAGGCATGAGCCAACAGGGACGTGTAGATGCCGGCAGCCAATAGGGAACTGGCGTGATGTAGAGTAGAGTGTGAGGCATCAGTCAACAGGGACGTGAAGATGCCGGCAGCCAATAGGGAACTGGAGTGATGTAGCAGTGAGGTGTAGAGTGTGAGGCATGAGCCAACAGGGACGTGTAGATGCCGGCAGACAATAGGGAACTGGCGTGATGTAGAGTAGAGTGTGAGGCATGAGCCAACAGGGACGTGTAGATGCCGGCAGCCAGTAGGGAACTGGCGTGATGTAGAGTAGAGTGTGAGGCATGAGCCAACATGGACGTGTAGATGCCGGCTGCCAGTAGGGAACTAGCGTGATGTAGAGTAGAGTGTGAGGCATCGGCCAACAATGAATTGTAGATGCCGGCAGCCAATAGGGAACTGGCGTGATGTAGAGTAGAGTGTGAGGCATCGGCTAACAGGGAATTGTAGATGCCGGCAGCCAATAGGGAACTGGCGTGATGTAGAGTAGAGTGTGTGGCATCAGCTAACAGGGACGTGTAGATGCCGGCAGCCAGTAGGGAACTGGCGTGATGTAGCAGTGAGGTGTAGAGTGTGAGGCATGAGCCAACATGGACGTGTAGATGCCGGCAGCCAATAGGGAACTGGCGTGATGTAGAGTAGAGTGTGAGGCATGAGCCAACAGGGACGTGTAGATGCCGGCAGCTAGTAGGGAACTGGCGTGATGTAGCAGTGAGGTGTAAGTGTGAGGCATGAGCCAACAGGGACGTGTAGATGCCGGCAGCCAATAGGGAACTGGCGTGATGTAGAGTAGAGTGTGAGGCATCAGTCAACAGGGACGTGAAGATGCCGGCAGCCAATAGGGAACTGGAGTGATGTAGCAGTGAGGTGTAGAGTGTGAGGCATGAGCCAACAGGGACGTGTAGATGCCGGCAGACAATAGGGAACTGGCGTGATGTAGAGTAGAGTGTGAGGCATCAGCCAACAGGGACGTGTAGATGCCGGCAGCCAGTAGGGAACTGGCTTGATGTAGCAGTGAGGTGTAGAGTGTGAGGCATGAGCCAACAGGGACATGTAGATATCGGCAGCCAATAGGGAACTGGCGTGATGTAGCAGTGAGGTGTAGAGTGCGAGGCATGAGCCAACAGGGACGTGTAGTTCCTGGAAGTCAATAGGGAACTGGCGTGATGTAGCAGTGAGGTGTAGAGTGTGAGGCATGAGCCAACAGGGACGTGTAGATGCCGGCAGCCAATAGGGAACTGGCGTGACGTAGAATAGAGTGTTAGGCATCAGCCAACAGGGACGTGTAGATGCCGACAGCCAATAGGGAACTGGCGTGATGTAGCAGTGATGTGTAGGGTGTGAGGCATGAGCCAACAGGGACGTGTAGATGCCGGCAGCCAATAGGGAACTGGCGTGATGTAGAGTAGAGTGTGAGGCATGAACTACAGGGACGTGTAGATGCCGGCAGCTAGTAGGGAACTGGCGTGATGTAGCAGTGAGGTGTAAGTGTGAGGCATGAGCCAACAGGGACGTGTAGATGCCGGCAGCCAATAGGGAACTGGCGTGATGTAGAGTAGAGTGTGAGGCATCAGTCAACAGGGACGTGAAGATGCCGGCAGCCAATAGGGAACTGGAGTGATGTAGCAGTGAGGTGTAGAGTGTGAGGCATGAGCCAACAGGGACGTGTAGATGCCGGCAGACAATAGGGAACTGGCGTGATGTAGAGTAGAGTGTGAGGCATGAGCCAACAGGGACGTGTAGATGCCGGCAGCCAGTAGGGAACTGGCGTGATGTAGAGTAGAGTGTGAGGCATGAGCCAACATGGACGTGTAGATGCCGGCTGCCAGTAGGGAACTAGCGTGATGTAGAGTAGAGTGTGAGGCATCGGCCAACAATGAATTGTAGATGCCGGCAGCCAATAGGGAACTGGCGTGATGTAGAGTAGAGTGTGAGGCATCGGCTAACAGGGAATTGTAGATGCCGGCAGCCAATAGGGAACTGGCGTGATGTAGAGTAGAGTGTGTGGCATCAGCTAACAGGGACGTGTAGATGCCGGCAGCCAGTAGGGAACTGGCGTGATGTAGCAGTGAGGTGTAGAGTGTGAGGCATGAGCCAACATGGACGTGTAGATGCCGGCAGCCAATAGGGAACTGGCGTGATGTAGAGTAGAGTGTGAGGCATCAGCCAACAGGGACGTGTAGATGCCGGCAGCCAATAGGGAACTGGCGTGATGTAGCAGTGAGGTGTAGAGTGTGAGGCATGAGCCAACACGGACGTGTAGCTGCCGGCAGCCAGTAGGGAACTGGCGTGATGTACAGTAGAGTTTGATGCATCAGCCAACAGGGACGTCTAGATCCCGGCAGCCAGTAGGGAACTAGCGTGATGTAGAGTAGAGTGTGAGGCATCAGCCAAGAGGGACATGTAGATGCCGACAGCCAATAGGGATCTGGCGTGATGTAGTGTAGAGTGTGAGGCATCAGCCAACAGGGACGTGTAGATGCCGGCAGCCAGTAGGGAACTGGTATGATGTAGCAGTGCGCTGTAGAGTGTGAGGCATTAGCCAACAGGGACGTGTAGATGCTGGCAGCCAATAGGGAACTGGCGAATGTAGAGTAGAGTGTGAGTCATCAGCCAACAGGGACGTGTAGATGCCGGCAGCCAATAGGGAACTGGCGTGATGTAGCAGTGAGGTGTAGAGTGTGAGGCATGAGCCAACAGGGACGTGTAGATGCCGGCAGCCAATAGGGAAATGGCGTGATGTAGAGTAGAGTGTGAGGCATGAGCCAACAGAGACGTATAGATGCCGGCAGCCAGTAGGGAACTGGCGTGATGTAGAGTAGAGTGTGAGGCATGATCCAACAGGGACGTGTAGATGCCGGCAGCCAATAGGGAACTGGCGTGATGTAGAGTAGAGTGTGAGTCATCAGCCAACAGGGACGTGTAGATGCCTGCAGCTAATAGGGAACTGGCGTGATGTAGAAGTGAGGTGTAGAGTGTGAGGCATGAGCCATCAGGGACGTGTAGATGCCGGCAGCCAGTAGGGATCTGGCGTGATGTAGCAGTGAGGTGTAGAGTGTTAGGCATGAGCCAACAGGGATGTGTAGATGCCGGCAGCCAATAGGGAACTGGCGTGATGTAGAGTAGAGTGTGAGGCATCAGCCAACAGGGACGTGTAGATGCCGGCAGCCAGTAGGGAACTGGTATGATGTAGCAGTTAGCTGTAGAGTGTGAGGCATGAGCCAACAGGGACGTGTAGATGCCGGCAGCCAATAGGGAACTGGCGTGATGTAGAGTAGAGTGTGAGGCATCAGCCAACAGGGACATGTAGATGCCTGCAGCCAATAGGGAACTGGCGTGATGTAGAGTAGAGTGTGAGGCATCAGCCAACAGGGACGTGTAGATGCCGGCAGCCAATAGGGAACTGGCGTAATGTAGAGTAGAGTGTGAGGCATCAGCCAACAGGGACGTGTAGATGCCGGCAGCCAGTAGGGTACTTTTGTGATGTAGAGTAGAGTGTGAGGCATGAGCCAACATGGACGTGTAGATGCCGGCAGCCAGTAGGGAACTGTTGTGATGTAGAGTAGAGTGTGAGGCATCAGCCAACAGGGACGTGTAGATGCCGGCAGCCAGTAGGGAACTAACGTGATGTAGCAGTGAGGTGTAGAGTGTGAGGCATGAGCCAACAGGGACGTGTAGATGCCGGCAGCCAATAGGGAACTGGCGTGATGTAGAGTAGAGTGTGAGGCATCAGCCAACAGGGACGTGTAGATGCCGGCAGCCAATAGGGAACTGGCGTAATGTAGAGTAGAGTGTGAGGCATCAGCCAACAGGGACGTGTAGATGCCGGCAGCCAAGAGGGAACTGGCGAGATGTAGAGTAGATTGTGAGGCATCAGCCAACAGGAACGTGTAGATGCCGGCAGCCAGTAGGGAACTGGCGTGATGTAGCAGTGAGGTGTAGAGTGTGAGGCATGAGCCAACAGGGACATGTAGATGCCGGCACCAATAGGGAACTGGCGTGATGTAGCAGTGAGGTGTAGAGTGTGAAGCATGAGCCAACAGGGACGTGTAGATGCCGGCAGCCAGTAGGGAACTGGCGTGATGTAGAGTAGAGTGTGAGGCATCAGCCAATAGGGACGTGTAGATGCCGGCAGCCAATAGGGATCTGTCGTGATGTAGAATAGAGTGTGAGTCATCAGCCAACAGGGACGTGTAGATGCCGGCAGCCAGTAGGGAACTGGTATGATGTAGCAGTGAGCTGTAGAGTGTGAGGCATGAGCCAACAGGGATGTGTAGATGCCGGCAGCCAGTAGGGAACTGGCGTGATGTAGCAGTGAGGTGTAGAGTGTGAGGCATGAGCCAACAGGGACGTGTAGATGCCGGCAGCCAGTAGGGAACTGGCGTGATGTAGCAGTGAGGTGTAGAGTGTGAGGCATGAGCCAAAATGGACGTGTAGATGCCTGCTGCCAGTAGGGAACTAGCGTGATGTAGAGTAGAGTGTGAGGCATCGGCAAACAATGAATTGTAGATGCCGACAGCCAATAGGGAACTGGCGTGATGTAGAGTAGAGTGTGAGGCATCGGCTAACAGGGAATTATAAATGCCGGCAGCCAATAGGGAACTGGCGTGATGTATAGTGGAGTGTGTGGCATCAGCCAACAGGGACGTGTAGATGCCGGCAGCCAGTAGGGAACTGGCGTGATGTAGCAGTGAGGTGTAGAGTGTGAGGCATGAGCCAACATGGACGTGTAGATGCCGGCAGCCAATAGGGAACTGGCGTGATGTAGAGTAGAGTGTGAGGCATCAGCCAACAGGGACGTGTAGATGCCGGCAGCCAATAGGAAACTGGCGTGATGTAGCAGTGAGGTGTAGAGTGTGAGGCATGAGCCAACACGGACGTGTAGATGCCGGCAGCCAGTAGGGAACTGGCGTGATGTAGAGTAGAGTTTGATGCATCAGCCAACAGGGACGTCTAGATGCCGGCAGCCAGTAGGGAACTAGCGTGATGTATAGTAGAGTGTGAGGCATCAGCCAACAGGGACATTTAGATGCCGGCAGCCAATAGGGATCTGGCGTGATGTAGAGTAGAGTGTGAGGCATCAGCCAACAGGGACGTGTAGATGCCGGCAGCCAGTAGGGAACTGGTATGATGTAGCAGTGAGCTGTAGAGTGTGAGGCATTAGCCAACAGGGACGTGTAGATGCCGGCAGCCAATAGGGAACTGGCGAATGTAGAGTAGAGTGTGAGTCATCAGCCAACAGGGACGTTTAGATGCCGGCAGCCAATAGGGAACTGGCGTGATGTAGCAGTGAGGTGTAGAGTGTGAGGCATCAGCCAACAGGGACGTGTAGATGCCGGCAGCCAAAAGGGAACTGGCGTGATGTAGAGTAGAGTGTGAGGCATGAGCCAACAGAGACGTGTAGATGCCGGCAGCCAGTAGGGAACTGGCGTGATGTAGAGTAGAGTGTGAGGCATGAGCCAACAGGGACGTGTAGATGCCGGCAGCCAATAGGGAACTGGCGTGATGTAGAGTAGAGTGTGAGGCATCAGCCAACAGGGACGTGTAGATGCCGGCAGCCAATAGGGAACTGGCGTGATGTAGAAGTGAGGTGTAGAGTGTAAGGCATGAGCCATCAGGGACGTGTAGATGCCGGCAGCCAGTAGGGAACTGGCGTGATGTAGCAGTGAGGTGTAGAGTGTTAGGCATGAGCCAACAGGGATGTGTAGATGCCGGCAGCCAATAGGGAACTGGCGTGATGTAGAGTAGAGTGTGAGGCATCAGCCAACAGGGACGTGTAATGCCGGCAGCCAATAGGGAACTGGCGTGATGTAGCAGTGATGTGTAGAGTGTGAGGCATGAGCCAACAGGGACGCGTAATTGCCGGCAGCCAATAGGAAACTGGCGTGATGTAGATTAGAGTGTGAGGCATGAGCCAACAGGGACGTGTAGATGCCGGCAGCCAGTAGGGAACTGGCGTGATGTAGCAGTGAGGTGTAGAGATTGAGGTATGAGCCAACAGGGACGTGTAGATGCCGGCAGCCAGTAGGGAACTGTTATGATGTAGAGTAGAGTGTGAGGCATCAGCCAACAGGGACGTGTAGATGCCGGCAGCCAGTAGGGAACTGGCGTGATGTAGCAGTGAGGTGTAGAGTGTGAGGCATGAGCAAATAGGGACGTGTAGATGCCGGCACCCAATAGGGAACTGGCGTGATGTAGAGTAGAGTTTGATGCATCAGCCAACAGGGACGTGTAGATGCCGGCAGCCAGTAGGGAACTGGTATGATGTAGCAGTGAGCTGTAGAGTGTGAGGCATTAGCCAACAGGGACGTGTAGATGCCGGCAGCCAATAGGGAACTGGCGAATGTAGAGTAGAGTGTGAGTCATCAGCCAACAGGGACGTGTAGATGCCGGCAGCCAATAGGGAACTTGCGTGATGTAGCAGTGAGGTGTAGAGTGTGAGGCATGAGCCAACAGGGACGTGTAGATGCCGGCAGCCAATAGGGAACTGGCGTGATGTAGAGTAGAGTGTGAGGCATGAGCCAACAGAGACGTGTAGATGCCGGCAGCCAGTAGGGAACTGGCGTGATGTAGAGTAGAGTGTGAGGAATGAGCCAACAGGGACGTGTAGATGCCGGCAGCCAATAGGGAACTGGCGTGATGTAGAGTAGAGTGTGAGGCATCAGCCAACAGGGACGTGTAGATGCCGGCAGCCAATAGGGAACTGGCGTGATGTAGAAGTGAGGTGTAGAGTGTGAGGCATGAGCCATCAGGGACGTGTAGATGCCGGCAGCCAGTAGGGAACTGGCGTGATGTAGCAGTGAGGTGTAGAGTGTTAGGCATGAGCCAACAGGGATGTGTAGATGCCGGCAGCCAATAGGGAACTGGCGTGATGTAGAGTAGAGTGTGAGGCATCAGCCAACATGGACGTGTAGATGCCGGCAGCCAATAGGGAACTGGCGTGATGTAGCAGTGATGTGTAGAGTGTGAGGCATGAGCCAACAGGGACGCGTAATTGCCGGCAGCCAATAGGAAACTGGCGTGATGTAGATTAGAGTGTGAGGCATGAGCCAATAGGGACGTGTAGATGCCGGCAGCCAGTAGGGAACTGGCGTGATGTAGCAGTGAGGTGTAGAGATTGAGGTATGAGCCAACAGGGACGTGTAGATGCCGGCAGCCAGTAGGGAACTGTTGTGATGTAGAGTAGAGTGTGAGGCATCAGCCAACAGGGACGTGTAGATGCCGGCAGCCAAGAGGGAACTGGCGTGATGTAGAGTAGATTGTAAGGCATCAGCCAACAGGAACGTGTAGATGCCGGCAGCCAGTAGGGAACTGGCGTGATGTAGCATTGAGGTGTAGAGTGTGAGGCATGAGCCAACACGGACGTGTAGATGCCGGCAGCCAATAGGGAACTGGCGTGATGTAGCAGTGAGGTGTAGAGTGTGAGGCAGAGCCAACACGGACGTGTAGATGCCGGCAGCCAGTAGGGAACTGGCGTGATGTAGAGTAGAGTTTGATGCATCAGCCAACAGGGACGTCTAGATGCCGGCAGCCAGTAGGGAACTAGCGTGATGTAGAGTAGAGTGTGAGGCATCAGCCAACAGGGACATGTAGATGCCGGCAGCCAATAGGGATCTGGCGTGATGTAGAGTAGAGTGTGAGGCATCAGCCAACAGGGACGTGTAGATGCCGGCAGCCAGTAGGGAACTGGTATGATGTAGCAGTGAGCTGTAGAGTGTGAGGCATTAGCCAACAGGGACGTGTAGATGCCGGCAGCCAATAGGGAACTGGCGTGATGTAGCAGTGAGGTGTAGAGTGTGAGGCATGAGCCAACAGGGACGTGCAGATGCCGGCAGCCAATAGGGAACTGGCGTGATGTAGCAGTGAGGTGTAGAGTGTGAGGCATGAGCCAACAGGGACGTGTAGATGCCGGCAGCCAGTAGGGAACTGGCGTGATGTAGCAGTGAGGTGTAGAGTGTGAGGCATGAGCCAACAGGGACGTGTAGATGCCGGCAGCCAGTAATAGAACTAACTTGATGTAGCAGTGAGGTGTAGAGTGTGAGGCATGAGCCAACAGGGACGTGTAGTTGCCGGCAGCCAATAGGGAACTGGCGTGATGTAGAGTAGAGTGTGAGCCATGAGCCAACAGGGACGTGTAGATGCCGGCAGCCAATAGGGAACTGGCGTGATGTAGAGTAGAGTGTGAGGCATCAGCCAACAGGGACGTGTAGATGCCGGCAGCCAGTAGGGAACTGGCGTGATGTAGCAGTGAGGTGTAGAGTGTGAGGCATGAGCCAACACGGACGTGTAGATGCCGGCAGCCAATAGGGAACTGGCGTGATGTAGCAGTGAGGTGTAGAGTGTGAGGCAAGAGCCAACACGGACGTGTAGATGCCGGCAGCCAGTAGGGAACTGGCGTGATGTAGAGTAGAGTTTTTGCATCAGCCAACAGGGACGTCTAGATGCCGGCAGCCAGTAGGGAACTAGCGTGATGTAGAGTAGAGTGTGAGGCATCAGCCAACAGGGACATGTAGATGCCGGCAGCCAATAGGGATCTGGCGTGATGTAGAGTAGAGAGTGAGGCATCAGCCAACAGGGACGTGTAGATGCCGGCAGCCAGTAGGGAACTGGTATGATGTAGCAGTGAGCTGTAGAGTGTGAGGCATTAGCCAACAGGGACGTGTAGATGTCGGCAGCCAATAGGGAACTGGCGTGATGTAGCAGTGAGGTGTAGAGTGTGAGGTATGAGCCAACAGGGACGTGCAGATGCCGGCAGCCAATAGGGAACTGGCGTGATGTAGCAGTGAGGTGTAGAGTGTGAGGCATGAGCCAACAGGGACGTGTAGATGCCGGCAGCCAGTAGGGAACTGGCGTGATGTAGCAGTAAGGTGTAGAGTGTGAGGCATGAGCCAACAGGGACGTGTAGATGCCGGCAGCCAGTAATAGAACTAACTTGATGTAGCAGTGAGGTGTAGAGTGTGAGGCATGAGCCAACAGGGACGTGTAGTTGCCGGCAGCCAATAGGGAACTGGCGTGATGTAGAGTAGAGTGTGAGGCATGAGCCAACAGGGACGTGTAGATGCCGGCAGCCAATAGGGAACTGGCGTGATGTAGAGTAGAGTGTGAGGCATCAGCCAACAGGGACGTGTAGATGCCGGCAGCCAATAGGGAACTGGCGTGATGTAGCAGTGAGGTGTAGAGTGTGAGGCATGAGCCAACAGGGACGCGTAATTGCCGGCAGCCAATAGGAAACTGGCGTGATGTAGATTAGAGTGTGAGGCATGAGCCAACAGGGACGTGTAGATGCCGGCAGCCAGTAGGGAACTGGTGTGATGTAGCAGTGAGGTGTAGAGTGTGAGGCATGAGCCAACAGGGACGTGTAGATGCCGGCAGCCAGTAGGGAACTGTTGTGATGTAGAGTAGAGTGTGAGGCATCAGCCAACAGGGACGTGTAGATGCCGGCAGCCAGTAGGGAACTGGCTTGATGTAGCAGTGAGGTGTAGAGTGTGAGGCATGAGCCAACAGGGACATGTAGATATCGGCAGCCAATAGGGAACTGGCGTGATGTAGCAGTGAGGTGTAGAGTGCGAGGCATGAGCCAACAGGGACGTGTAGTTCCTGGAAGTCAATAGGGAACTGGCGTGATGTAGCAGTGAGGTGTAGAGTGTGAGGCATGAGCCAACAGGGACGTGTAGATGCCGGCAGCCAATAGGGAACTGGCGTGACGTAGAATAGAGTGTTAGGCATCAGCCAACAGGGACGTGTAGATGCCGACAGCCAATAGGGAAATGGCGTGATGTAGCAGTGATGTGTAGGGTGTGAGGCATGAGCCAACAGGGACGTGTAGATGCCGGCAGCCAATAGGGAACTGGCGTGATGTAGAGTAGAGTGTGAGGCATGAGCCAACAGGGACGTGTAGATGCCGGCAGCTAGTAGGGAACTGGCGTGATGTAGCAGTGAGGTGTAAGTGTGAGACATGAGCCAACAGGGAAGTGTAGATGCCGGCAGCCAATAGGGAACTGGCGTGATGTAGAGTAGAGTGTGTGGCATCAGTCAACAGGGACGTGAAGATGCCGGCAGCCAATAGGGAACTGGAGTGATGTAGCAGTGAGGTGTAGAGTGTGAGGCATGAGCCAACAGGGACGTGTAGATGCCGGCAGACAATAGGGAACTGGCGTGATGTAGAGTAGAGTGTGAGGCATGAGCCAACAGGGACGTGTAGATGCCGGCAGCCAGTAGGGAACTGGCGTGATGTAGAGTAGAGTGTGAGGCATGAGCCAACATGGACGTGTAGATGCCGGCTGCCAGTAGGGAACTAGCGTGATGTAGAGTAGAGTGTGAGGCATCGGCCAACAATGAATTGTAGATGCCGGCAGCCAATAGGGAACTGGCGTGATGTAGAGTAGAGTGTGAGGCATCGGCTAACAGGGAATTGTAGATGCCGGCAGCCAATAGGGAACTGGCGTGATGTAGAGTAGAGTGTGTGGCATCAGCTAACAGGGACGTGTAGATGCCGGCAGCCAGTAGGGAACTGGCGTGATGTAGCAGTGAGGTGTAGAGTGTGAGGCATGAGCCAACATGGACGTGTAGATGCCGGCAGCCAATAGGGAACTGGCGTGATGTAGAGTAGAGTTTGATGCATCAGCCAACAGGGACGTCTAGATCCCGGCAGCCAGTAGGGAACTAGCGTGATGTAGAGTAGAGTGTGAGGCATCAGCCAAGAGGGACATGTAGATGCCGGCAGCCAATAGGGATCTGGCGTGATGTAGTGTAGAGTGTGAGGCATCAGCCAACAGGGACGTGTAGATGCCGGCAGCCAGTAGGGAACTGGTATGATGTAGCAGTGCGCTGTAGAGTGTGAGGCATTAGCCAACAGGGACGTGTAGATGCTGGCAGCCAATAGGGAACTGGCGAATGTAGAGTAGAGTGTGAGTCATCAGCCAACAGGGACGTGTAGATGCCGGCAGCCAATAGGGAACTGCCGTGATGTAGCAGTGAGGTGTAGAGTGTGAGGCATGAGCCAACAGGGACGTGTAGATGCCGGCAGCCAATAGGGAAATGGCGTGATGTAGAGTAGAGTGTGAGGCATGAGCCAACAGAGACGTGTAGATGCCGGCAGCCAGTAGGGAACTGGCGTGATGTAGTGTAGAGTGTGAGGCATGATCCAACAGGGACGTGTAGATGCCGGCAGCCAATAGGGAACTGGCGTGATGTAGAGTAGAGTGTGAGTCATCAGCCAACAGGGACGTCAAGATGCCGGCAGCTAATAGGGAACTGGCGTGATGTAGAAGTGAGGTGTAGAGTGTGAGGCATGAGCCATCAGGGACGTGTAGATGCCAGCAGCCAGTAGGGATCTGGCGTGATGTAGCAGTGAGGTGTAGAGTGTTAGGCATGAGCCAAAAGGGATGTGTAGATGCCGGCAGCCAATAGGGAACTGGCGTGATGTAGAGTAGAGTGTGAGGCATCAGCCAACAGGGACATGTAGATGCCGGCAGCCAGTAGGGAACTGGTATGATGTAGCAGTTAGCTGTAGAGTGTGAGGCATGAGCCAACAGGGACGTGTAGATGCCGGCAGCCAATAGGGAACTGGCGTGATGTAGAGTAGAGTGTGAGGCATCAGCCAACAGGGACATGTAGATGCCTGCAGCCAATAGGGAACTGGCGTGATGTAGAGTAGAGTGTGAGGCATCAGCCAACAGGGACGTGTAGATGCCGGCAGCCAATAGGGAACTGGCGTAATGTAGAGTAGAGTGTGAGGCATCAGCCAACAGGGACGTGTAGATGCCGGCAGCCAGTAGGGTACTTTTGTGATGTAGAGTAGAGTGTGAGGCATGAGCCAACAGGGACGTGTAGATGCCGGCAGCCAGTAGGGAACTGTTGTGATGTAGAGTAGAGTGTGAGGCATCAGCCAACAGGGACGTGTAGATGCCGGCAGCCAGTAGGGAACTAACGTGATGTAGCAGTGAGGTGTAGAGTGTGAGGCATGAGCCAACAGGGACGTGTAGATGCCGGCAGCCAATAGGGAACTGGCGTGATGTAGAGTAGAGTGTGAGGCATCAGCCAACAGGGACGTGTAGATGCCGGCAGCCAATAGGGAACTGGCGTAATGTAGAGTAGAGTGTGAGGCATCAGCCAACAGGGACGTGTAGATGCCGGCAGCCAAGAGGGAACTGGCGAGATGTAGAGTAGATTGTGAGGCATCAGCCAACAGGAACGTGTAGATGCCGGCAGCCAGTAGGGAACTGGCGTGATGTAGCAGTGAGGTGTAGAGTGTGAGGCATGAGCCAACAGGGACATGTAGATGCCGGCACCAATAGGGAACTGGCGTGATGTAGCAGTGAGGTGTAGAGTGTGAAGCATGAGCCAACAGGGACGTGTAGATGCCGGCAGCCAGTAGGGAACTGGCGTGATGTAGAGTAGAGTGTGAGGCATCAGCCAATAGGGACGTGTAGATGCCGGCAGCCAATAGGGATCTGTCGTGATGTAGAATAGAGTGTGAGTCATCAGCCAACAGGGACGTGTAGATGCCGGCAGCCAGTAGGGAACTGGTATGATGTAGCAGTGAGCTGTAGAGTGTGAGGCATGAGCCAACAGGGACGTGTAGATGCCGGCAGCCAGTAGGGAACTGGCGTGATGTAGCAGTGAGGTGTAGAGTGTGAGGCATGAGCCAACAGGGACGTGTAGATGCCGGCAGCCAGTAGGGAACTGTCGTGATGTAGCAGTGAGGTGTAGAGTGTGAGGCATGAGCCAACATGGACGTGTAGATGCCGGCTGCCAGTAGGGAACTAGCGTGATGTAGAGTAGAGTGTGAGGCATCGGCAAACAATGAATTGTAGATGCCGGCAGCCAATAGGGAACTGGCGTGATGTAGAGTAGAGTGTGAGGCATCAGCTAACAGGGAATTGTAGATGCCGGCAGCCAATAGGGAACTGGCGTGATGTATAGTGGAGTGTGTGGCATCAGCCAACAGGGACGTGTAGATGCCGGCAGCCAGTAGGGAACTGGCGTGATGTAGCAGTGAGGTGTAGAGTGTGAGGCATGAGCCAACATGGACGTGTAGATTCAGGCAGCCAATAGGGAACTGGCGTGATGTAGAGTAGAGTGTGAGGCATCAGCCAACAGGGACGTGTAGATGCCGGCAGCCAATAGGAAACTGGCGTGATGTAGCAGTGAGGTGTAGAGTGTGAGGCATGAGCCAACACGGACGTGTAGATGCCGGCAGCCAGTAGGGAACTGGCGTGATGTAGAGTAGAGTTTGATGCATCAGCCAACAGGGACGTCTAGATGCCGGCAGCCAGTAGGGAACTAGCGTGATGTATAGTAGAGTGTGAGGCATCAGCCAACAGGGACATGTAGATGCCGGCAGCCAATAGGGATCTGGCGTGATGTAGAGTAGAGTGTGAGGCATCAGCCAACAGGGACGTGTAGATGCCGGCAGCCAGTAGGGAACTGGTATGATGTAGCAGTGAGCTGTAGAGTGTGAGGCATTAGCCAACAGGGACGTGTAGATGCCGGCAGCCAATAGGGAACTGGCGAATGTAGAGTAGAGTGTGAGTCATCAGCCAACAGGGACGTGTAGATGCCGGCAGCCAATAGGGAACTGGCGTGATGTAGCAGTGAGGTGTAGAGTGTGAGGCATCAGCCAACAGGGACGTGTAGATGCCGGCAGCCAAAAGGGAACTGGCGTGATGTAGAGTAGAGTGTGAGGCATGAGCCAACAGAGACGTGTAGATGCCGGCAGCCAGTAGGGAACTGGCGTGATGTAGAGTAGAGTGTGAGGCATGAGCCAACAGGGACGTGTAGATGCCGGCAGCCAATAGGGAACTGGCGTGATGTAGAGTAGAGTGTGAGGCATCAGCCAACAGGGACGTGTAGATGCCGGCAGCCAATAGGGAACTGGCGTGATGTAGAAGTGAGGTGTAGAGTGTAAGGCATGAGCCATCAGGGACGTGTAGATGCCGGCAGCCAGTAGGGAACTGGCGTGATGTAGCAGTGAGGTGTAGAGTGTTAGGCATGAGCCAACAGGGATGTGTAGATGCCGGCAGCCAATAGGGAACTGGCGTGATGTAGAGTAGAGTGTGAGGCATCAGCCAACAGGGACGTGTATATGCCGGCAGCCAATAGGGAACTGGCGTGATGTAGCAGTGATGTGTAGAGTGTGAGGCATGAGCCAACAGGGACGCGTAATTGCCGGCAGCCAATAGGAAACTGGCGTGATGTAGATTAGAGTGTGAGGCATGAGCCAACAGGGACGTGTAGATGCCGGCAGCCAGTAGGGAACTGGCGTGATGTAGCAGTGAGGTGTAGAGATTGAGGTATGAGCCAACAGGGACGTGTAGATGCCGGTAGCCAGTAGGGAACTGTTGTGATGTAGAGTAGAGTGTGAGGCATCAGCCAACAGGGACGTGTAGATGCCGGCAGCCAGTAGGGAACTGGCGTGATGTAGCAGTGAGGTGTAGAGTGTGAGGCATGAGCCAACAGGGACGTGTAGATGCCGGCACCCAATAGGGAACTGGCGTGATGTAGAGTAGAGTTTGATGCATCAGCCAACAGGGACGTCTAGATGCCGGCAGCCAGTAGGGAACTAGCGTGATGTAGAGTAGAGTGTGAGGCATCAGCCAACAGGGACATGTAGATGCCGGCAGCCAATAGGGATCTGGCATGATGTAGAGTAGAGTGTGAGGCATCAGCCAACAGGGACGTGTAGATGCCGGCAGCCAGTAGGGAACTGGTATGATGTAGCAGTGAGCTGTAGAGTGTGAGGCATTAGCCAACAGGGACGTGTAGATGCCGGCAGCCAATAGGGAACTGGCGAATCTAGAGTAGAGTGTGAGTCATCAGCCAACAGGGACGTGTAGATGCCGGCAGCCAATAGGGAACTGGCGTGATGTAGCAGTGTGGTGTAGAGTGTGAGGCATGAGCCAACAGGGACGTGTAGATGCCGGCAGCCAATAGGGAACTAGCGTGATGTAGAGTAGAGTGTGAGGCATGAGCCAACAGAGACGTGTAGATGCCGGCAGCCAGTAGGGAACTGGCGTGATGTAGAGTAGAGTGTGAGGAATGAGCCAACAGGGACGTGTAGATGCCGGCAGCCAATAGGGAACTGGCGTGATGTAGAGTAGAGTGTGAGGCATCAGCCAACAGGGACGTGTAGATGCCGGCAGCCAATAGGGAACTGGCGTGATGTAGAAGTGAGGTGTAGAGTGTGAGGCATGAGCCATCAGGGACGTGTAGATGCCGGCAGCCAGTAGGGAACTGGCGTGATGTAGCAGTGAGGTGTAGAGTGTGAGGCATGAGCCAACAGGGACGCGTAATTGCCGGCAGCCAATAGGAAACTGGCGTGATGTAGATTAGAGTGTGAGGCATGAGCCAATAGGGACGTGTAGATGCCGGCAGCCAGTAGGGAACTGGCGTGATGTAGCAGTGAGGTGTAGAGATTGAGGTATGAGCCAACAGGGACGTGTAGATGCCGGCAGCCAGTAGGGAACTGTTGTGATGTAGAGTAGAGTGTGAGGCATCAGCCAACAGGGACGTGTAGATGCCGGCAGCAAAGAGGGAACTGGCGTGATGTAGAGTAGATTGTAAGGCATCAGCCAACAGGAACGTGTAGATGCCGGCAGCCAGTAGGGAACTGGCGTGATGTAGCAGTGAGGTGTAGAGTGTGAGGCATGAGCCAACACAGACGTGTAGATGCCGGCAGCCAATAGGGAACTGGCGTGATGTAGCAGTGAGGTGTAGAGTGTGAGGCATGAGCCAACACGGACGTGTAGATGCCGGCAGCCAGTAGGGAACTGGCGTGATGTAGAGTAGAGTTTGATGCATCAGCCAACAGGGACGTGTAGATGCCGGCAGCCAATAGGGATCTGGCGTGATGTAGAGTAGAGTGTGAGGCATCAGCCAACAGGGACGTGTAGATGCCGGCAGCCAGTAGGGAACTGGTATGATGTAGCAGTGAGCTGTAGAGTGTGAGGCATTAGCCAACAGGGACGTGTAGATGCCGGCAGCCAATAGGGAACTGGCGTGATGTAGCAGTGAGGTGTAGAGTGTGAGGCCTGAGCCAACAGGGACGTGCAGATGCCGGCAGCCAATAGGGAACTGGCGTGATGTAGCAGTGAGGTGTAGAGTGTGAGGCATGAGCCAACAGGGACGTGTAGATGCCGGCAGCCAGTAGGGAACTGGCGTGATGTAGCAGTGAGGTGTAGAGTGTGAGGCATGAGCCAACAGGGATGTGTAGATGCCGGCAGCCAGTAATAGAACTAACTTGATGTAGCAGTGAGGTGTAGAGTGTGAGGCATGAGCCAACAGGGACGTGTAGTTGCCGACAGCCAATAGGGAACTGGCGTGATGTAGAGTAGAGTGTGAGGCATGAGCCAACAGGGACGTGTAGATGCCGGCAGCCAATAGGGAACTGGCGTGATGTAGAGTAGAGTGTGAGGCATCAGCCAACAGGGACGTGTAGATGCCGGCAGCCAATAGGGAACTGGCGTGATGTAGCAGTGAGGTGTAGAGTGTGAGGCATGAGCCAACAGGGACGCGTTATTGCAGGCAGCCAATAGGAAACTGGCGTGATGTAGATTAGAGTGTGAGGCATGAGCCAACAGGGACGTGTAGATGCCGGCAGCCAGTAGGGAACTGGCGTGATGTAGCAGTGAGGTGTAGAGTGTGAGGCATGAGCCAACAGGGACGTGTAGATGCCGGCAGCCAGTAGGGAACTGTTGTGATGTAGAGTAGAGTGTGAGGCATCAGCCAACAGGGACGTGTAGATGCCGGCAGCCAGTAGGGAACTGGCTTGATGTAGCAGTGAGGTGTAGAGTGTGAGGCATGAGCCAACAGGGACATGTAGATATCGGCAGCCAATAGGGAACTGGCGTGATGTAGCATAGAGGTGTAGAGTGCGAGGCATGAGCCAACAGGGACGTGTAGTTCCTGGAAGTCAATAGGGAACTGGCGTGATGTAGCAGTGAGGTGTAGAGTGTTTGGCATGAGCCAACAGGGACGTGTAGATGCCGGCAGCCAATAGGGAACTGGCGTGACGGGAATAGAGTGTTAGGCATCAGCCAACAGGGACGTGTAGATGCCGACAGCCAATAGGGAATTGGCGTGATGTAGCAGTGATGTGTAGGGTGTGAGGCATGAGCCAACAGGGACGTGTAGATGCCGGCAGCCAATAGGGAACTGGCGTGATGTAGAGTAGAGTGTGAGGCATGAGCCAACAGGGACGTGTAGATGCCGGCAGCTAGTAGGGAACTGGCGTGATGTAGCAGTGAGGTGTAAGTGTGAGGCATGAGCCAACAGGGACGTGTAGATTCCGGCAGCCAATAGGGAACTGGCGTGATGTAGAGTAGAGTGTGAGGCATCAGTCAACAGGGACGTGAAGATGCCGGCAGCCAATAGGGAACTGGAGTGATGTAGCAGTGAGGTGTAGAGTGTGAGGCATGAGCCAACAGGGACGTGTAGATGCCGGCAGACAATAGGGAACTGGCGTGATGTAGAGTAGAGTGTGAGGCATGAGCCAACAGGGACGTGTAGATGCCGGCAGCCAGTAGGGAACTGGCGTGATGTAGAGTAGAGTGTGAGGTATGAGCCAACATGGACGTGTAGATGCCGGCTGCCAGTAGGGAACTAGCGTGATGTAGAGTAGAGTGTGAGGCATTGGCCAACAATGAATTGTAGATGCCGGCAGCCAATAGGGAACTGGCGTGATGTAGAGTCGAGTGTGAGGCATCGGCTAACAGGGAATTGTAGATGCCGGCAGCCAATAGGGAACTGGCGTGATGTAGAGTAGAGTGTGAGGCATCAGCCAACAGGGACGTGTAGATGCCGGCAGCCAATAGGGAACTGGCGTGATGTAGCAGTGAGGTGTAGAGTGTGAGGCATGAGCCAACACGGACGTGTAGATGCCGGCAGCCAGTAGGGAACTGGCGTGATGTAGAGTAGAGTTTGATGCATCAGCCAACAGGGACGTCTAGATCCCGGCAGCCAGTAGGGAACTAGCGTGATGTAGAGTAGAGTGTGAGGCATCAGCCAAGAGGGACATGTAGATGCCGGCAGCCAATAGGGATCTGGCGTGATGTAGTGTAGAGTGTGAGGCATCAGCCAACAGGGACGTGTAGATGCCGGCAGCCAATAGGGAAATGGCGTGATGTAGAGTAGAGTGTGAGGCATGAGCCAACAGAGACGTGTAGATGCCGGCAGCCAGTAGGGAACTGGCGTGATGTAGAGTAGAGTGTGAGGCATGATCCAACAGGGACGTGTAGATGCCGGCAGCCAATAGGGAACTGGCGTGATGTAGAGTAGAGTGTGAGGCATCAGCCAACAGGGACGTGTAGATGCCGGCAGCCAATAGGGAACTGGCGTGATGTAGCAGTGATGTGTAGAGTGTGAGGCATGAGCCAACAGGGACGCGTAATTGCCGGCAGCCAATAGGAAACTGGCTTGATGTAGATTAGAGTGTGAGGCATGAGCCAACAGGGACGTGTAGATGCCGGCAGCCAGTAGGGAACTGGCGTGATGTAGCAGTGAGGTGTAGAGTGTGAGGCATGAGCCATCAGGACGTGTAGATGCCGGCAGCCAGTAGGGATCTGGCGTGATGTAGCAGTGAGGTGTAGAGTGTTAGGCATGAGCCAACAGGGATGTGTAGATGCCGGCAGCCAATAGGGAACTGGCGTGATGTAGAGTAGAGTGTGAGGCATCAGCCAATAGGGAACTGGCGTGATGTAGCAGTGATGTGTAGAGTGTGAGGCATGAGCCAACAGGGACGCGTAATTGCCGGCAGCCAATAGGAAACTGGCGTGATGTAGATTAGAGTGTGAGGCATGAGCCAACAGGGACGTGTAGATGCCGGCAGCCAGTAGGGAACTGGCGTGATGTAGCAGTGAGGTGTAGAGTTTGAGGTATGAGCCAACAGAGACGTGTAGATGCCGGCAGCCAGTAGGGAACTGTTGTGATGTAGAGTAGAGTGTGAGGCATCAGCCAACAGGAACGTGTAGATGCCGGCAGCCAGTAGGGAACTGGCGTGATGTAGCAGTGAGGTGTAGAGTGTGAGGCATGAGCCAACAGGGACGTGTAGATGCCGGCAGCCAATAGGGAACTGGCGTGATGTAGAGTAGTGTGAGGCATCAGCCAACAGGGATGTGTAGATACCGGCAGCCAATAAGTAACTGGCGTAATGTAGAGTAGAGTGTGAGGCATCAGCCAACAGGGACGTGTAGATGCCGGCAGCCAAGAGGGAACTGGCGTGATGTAGAGTAGATTGTGACGCATCAGCCAACAGGAACGTGTAGATGCCGGCTGCCAGTAGGGAACTGGCGTGATGTAGCAGTGAGGTGTAGAGTGTGAGGCATGAGCCAACAGGGACATGTAGATATCGGCAGCCAATAGGGAACTGGCGTGATGTAGCAGTGAGGTGTAGAGTGTGAGGCATGAGCCAACAGGGACGTGTAGATGCCGGAAGCCAATAGGGAACTGGTGTGATGTAGCAGTGAGGTGTAGAGTGTGAGGCATGAGCCAACAGGGACGTGTAGATGCCGGCAGCCAATAGGGAACTGGCGTGATGTAGAGTAGAGTGTGAGGCATGAGCCAACAGGGACGTGTAGATGCCGGCAGCTAGTAGGGAACTGGCGTGATGTAGCAGTGAGGTGTAAGTGTGAGGCATGAGCCAACAGGGACGTGTAGATGCCGGCAGCCAATAGGGAACTGGCGTGATGTAGAGTAGAGTGTGAGGCATCAGCCAACAGGGACGTGAAGATGCCGGCAGCCAATAGGGAACTGGAGTGATGTAGCAGTGAGGTGTAGAGTGTGAGGCATGAGCCAACAGGGACGTGTAGATGCCGGCAGCCAATAGGGAACTGGCGTGATGTAGCAGTGAGGTGTAGAGTGTTAGACATTAACCAACAGGGACGTGGACATGCCGGCAGTCAATAGGGAACTGGCGTGATGTTGAGTAGAGTGTGAGGCATCAGCCAACAGGGACGTGTAGATGCCGGCATCCAATAGGAAACTGGCGTGATGTAGCAGTGAGGTGTAGAGTGTAAGGCATGAGCCAACAGGGACGTGTAGATGCCGGCAGCCAGTAGGGAACTGGCGTGATGTAGAGTAGAGTGTGAGGCATCAGCCAATAGGGACGTGTAGATTACGGCAGCCAATAGGGATCTGGCGTGATGTAGAGTAGAGTGTGAGTCATCAGCCAACAGGGACGTGTAGATGCCGGCAGCCAGTAGGGAACTGGTATGATGTAGCAGTGAGCTGTAGAGTGTGAGGCATGAGCCAACAGGGACGTGTAGATGCCGGCAGCCAATAGGGAACTGGCGTGATGTAGAGTAGAGTGTGAGGCATCAGCCAACAGGGACGTGTAGATGCCGGCAGCCAATAGGGAACTGGCGTGATGTAGCAGTGAGGTGTAGAGTGTGAGGCATGAGCCAACAGGGACGCGTAATTGCCGGCAGCCAATAGGAAACTGGCGTGATGTAGATTAGAGTGTGAGGCATGAGCCAACAGGGACGTGTAGATGCCGGCAGCCAGTAGGGAACTGGCGTGATGTAGCAGTGAGGTGTAGAGTGTGAGGCATGAGCCAACAGGGACGTGTAGATGCCGGCAGCCAGTAGGGAACTGGCTTCATGTAGCAGTGTGGTGTAGAGTGTGAGGCATGAGCCAACAGGGACATGTAGATATCGGCAGCCAATAGGTAACTGGCGTGATGTAGCAGTGAGGTGTAGAGTGCGAGGCATGAGCCAACAGGGACGTGTAGTTCCTGGAAGTCAATAGGGAACTGGCGTGATGTAGCAGTGAGGTGTAGAGTGTGAGGCATGAGCCAACAGGGACGTGTAGATGCCGGCAGCCAATAGGGAACTGGCGTGACGTAGAATAGAGTGTTAGACATCAGCCAACAGGGACGTGTAGATGCCGACAGCCAATAGGGAACTGGCGTGATGTAGCAGTGAGGTGTAGAGTGTGAGGCATGAGCCATCAGGGACGTGTAGATGCCGGCAGCCAGTAGGGAACTGGCGTGATGTAGAGTAGAGTGTGAGGCATCAGCCAATAGGGACGTGTAGATGCCGGCAGCCAATAGGGATCTGGCGTGATGTAGAGTTGAGTGTGAGTCATCAGCCAACAGGGACGTGTAGATGCCGGCAGCCAGTAGGGAACTGGTATGATGTAGCAGTGAGCTGTAGAGTGTGAGGCATGAGCCAACAGGGATGTGTAGATGCCGGCAGCCATTAGGGAACTGGCGTAATGTAGAGTAGAGTGTGAGGCATCAGCCAACGGGGACGTGTAGATGCCGGCAGCCAAGAGGGAACTGGCGTGATGTAGAGTAGATTGTGAGGCATCAGCCAACAGGAACGTGTAGATGCCGGCAGCCAGTAGGGATCTGACGTGATGTAGCAGTGAGGTGTAGAGTGTGAGGCATGAGTTAACAGGGACATGTAGATGCCGGCAGCCAATAGGGAACTGGCGTGATGTAGCAGTGAGGTGTAGATTGTGAGGCATCAGCCAACAGGAACGTGTAGATGCCGGCAGCCAGTAGGGAACTGGCGTGATGTAGCAGTGAGGTGTAGAGTGTGAGACATTAACCAACAGGGACGTGGACATGCCGGCAGTCAATAGGGAACTGGCGTGATGTTGAGTAGAGTGTGAGGCATCAGCCAACAGGGACGTGTAGATGCCGGCATCCAATAGGAAACTGGCGTGATGTAGCAGTGAGGTGTAGAGTGTAAGGCATGAGCCAACAGGGACGTGTAGATGCCGGCAGCCAGTAGGGAACTGGCGTGATGTAGAGTAGAGTGTGAGGCATCAGCCAATAGGGACGTGTAGATTACGGCAGCCAATAGGGATCTGGCGTGATGTAGAGTATAGTGTGAGTCATCAGCCAACCGGGACGTGTAGATGCCGGCAGCCAGTAGGGAACTGGTATGATGTAGCAGTGAGCTGTAGAGTGTGAGGCATGAGCCAACAGGGACGTGTAGATGCCGGCAGCCAATAGGGAACTGGCGTGATGTAGAGTAGAGTGTGAGGCATCAGCCAACAGGGACGTGTAGATGCCCGCAGCCAATAGGGAACTGGCGTGATGTAGCAGTGAGGTGTATAGTGTGAGGCATGAGCTAACAGGGACGTGTAGATGCCGGCAGCCAATAGGGAACTGGCGTGATGTAGAGTAGAGTGTGAGGCATCAGCCAACAGGGACGTGTAGATGCCGGCAGCCAATAGGGAACTGGCATGATGTAGCAGTGAGGTGTAGAGTGTGAGGCATGAGCCAACAGGGACGTGCAGATGCCGGCAGCCAATAGGGAACTGGCGTGATGTAGCAGTGAGGTGTAGAGTGTGAGGCATGAGCCAACAGGGACGTGTAGATGCCGGCAGCCAGTAGGGAACTGGCGTGATGTAGCAGTGAGGTGTAGAGTGTGAGGCATGAGCCAACAGGGACGTGTAGATGCCGGCAGCCAGTAATAGAATTAACTTGATGTAGCAGTGAGGTGTAGAGTGTGAGGCATGAGCCAACAGGGACGTGTAGATGCCGGCAGCCAATAGGGAACTGGCGTGATTTAGAGTAGAGTGTGAGGCATCAGCCAACAGGGACGTGTAGATGCCGGCAGCCAATAGGGAACTGGCGTGATGTAGCAGTGAGGTGTAGAGTGTGAGGCATGAGCCAACAGGGACGCGTAATTGCCGGCAGCCAATAGGAAACTGGCGTGATGTAGATTAGAGTGTGAGGCATGAGCCATCAGGGACGTGTAGATGCCGGCAGCCAGTAGGGAACTGGCGTGATGTAGCAGTGAGGTGTAGAGTGTGAGGCATGAGCCAACAGGGACGTGTTGATGCCGGCAGCCAGTAGGGAACTGTTGTGATGTAGAGTAGAGTGTGAGGCATCAGCCAACAGGGACGTGTAGATGCCGCCAGCCAGTAGGGAACTGGCTTGATGTAGCAGTGAGGTGTTGAGTGTGAGGCATGAGCCAACAGGGACATGTAGATATCGGCAGCCAATAGGGAACTGGCGTGATGTAGCAGTGAGGTGTAGAGTGCGAGGCATGAGCCAACAGGGACGTGTAGTTCCTGGAAGTCAATAGGGAACTGGCGTGATGTAGCAGTGAGGTGTAGAGTGTGAGGCATGAGCCAACAGGGACGTGTAGATGCCGGCAGCCAATAGGGAACTGGCGTGACGTAGAATAGAGTGTTAGGCATCAGTCAACAGGGACGTGTAGATGCCGACAGCCAATAGGGAACTGGCGTGATGTAGCATTGATGTGTAGGGTGTGAGGCATGAGCCAACAGGGACGTGTAGATGCCGGCAGCCAATAGGGAACTGGCGTGATGTAGAGTAGAGTGTGAGGCATGAGCCAACAGGGACGTGTAGATGCCGGTAGCTAGTAGGGAACTGGCGTGATGTAGCAGTGAGGTGTAAGTGTGAGGCATGAGCCAACAGGGACGTGTAGATGCCGGCAGCCAATAGGGAACTGGCGTGATGTAGAGTAGAGTGTGAGGCATCAGTCAACAATGACGTGAAGATGCCGGCAGCCAATAGGGAACTGGAGTGATGTAGCAGTGAGGTGTAGAGTGTGAGGCATGAGCCAACAGGGACGTGTAGATGCCGGCAGACAATAGGGAACTGGCGTGATGTAGAGTAGAGTGTGAGGCATGAGCCAACAGGGACGTGTAGATGCCGGCAGCCAGTAGGTAACTGGCGTGATGTAGAGTAGAGTGTGAGGCATGAGCCAACATGGACGTGTAGATGCCGGCTGCCAGTAGGGAACTAGCGTGATGTAGAGTAGAGTGTGAGGCATCGGCCAACAATGAATTGTAGATGCCGGCAGCCAATAGGGAACTGGCGTGATGTAGAGTAGAGTGTGAGGCATCGGCTAACAGGGAATTGTAGATGCCGGCAGCCAATAGGGAACTGGCGTGATGTAGAGTAGAGTGTGTGGCATCAGCTAACAGGGACGTGTAGATACCGGCAGCCAGTAGGGAACTGGCGTGATGTAGCAGTGAGGTGTAGAGTGTGAGGCATGAGCCAACATGGACGTGTAGATGCCGGCAGCCAATAGGGAACTGGCGTGATGTAGAGTAGAGTGTGAGGCATCAGCCAACAGGGACGTGTAGATGCCGGCAGCCAATAGGGAACTGACGTGATGTAGCAGTGAGGTGTAGAGTGTGAGGCATGAGCCAACACGGACGTGTAGATGCCGGCAGCCAGTAGGGAACTGGCGTGATGTAGAGTAGAGTTTGATGCATCAGCCAACAGGGACGTCTAGATCCCGGCAGCCAGTAGGGAACTAGCGTGATGTAGAGTAGAGTGTGAGGCATCAGCCAAGAGGGACATGTAGATGCCGGCAGCCAATAGGGATCTGGCGTGATGTAGAGTAGAGTGTGAGGCATCAGCCAACAGGGACGTGTAGATGCCGGCAGCCAGTAGGGAACTGGTATGATGTAGCAGTGAGCTGTAGAGTGTGAGGCATTAGCCAACAGGGACGTGTAGATGCCGGCAGCCAATAGGGAACTGGCGAATGTAGAGTAGAGTGTGAGTCATCAGCCAACAGGGACGTGTAGATGCCGGCAGCCAATAGGGAACTGGCGTGATGTAGCAGTGAGGTGTAGAGTGTGAAGCATGAGCCAACAGGGACGTGTAGATGCCGGCAGCCAATAGGGAACTGGCGTGATGTAGAGTAGAGTGTGAGGCATGAGCCAACAGAGACGTGTAGATGCCGGCAGCCAGTAGGGAACTGGCGTGATGTAGAGTAGAGTGTGAGGCATGAGCCAACATGGACGTGTAGATGCCGGCTGCAAGTAGGGAACTAGCGTGATGTAGAGTAGAGTGTGAGGCATCGGCCAACAATGAATTGTAGATGCCGGCAGCCAATAGGGAACTGGCGTGATGTAGAGTCGAGTGTGAGGCATCGGCTAACAGGGAATTGTAGATGCCGGCAGCCAATAGGGAACTGGCGTGATGTAGAGTAGAGTGTGTGGCATCAGCTAACAGGGACGTGTAGATTCCGGCAGCCAGTAGGGAACTGGCGTGATGTAGCAGTGAGGTGTAGAGTGTGAGGCATGAGCCAACATGGACGTGTAGATGCCGGCAGCCAATAGGGAACTGGCGTGATGTAGAGTAGAGTATGAGGCATGAGCCAACACGGACGTGTAGATGCCGGCAGCCAGTAGGGAACTGGCGTGATGTAGAGTAGAGTTTGATGCATCAGCCAACAGGGACGTCTAGATCCCGGCAGCCAGTAGGGAACTAGCGTGATGTAGAGTAGAGTGTGAGGCATCAGCCAAGAGGGACATGTAGATGCCGGCAGCCAATAGGGATCTGGCGTGATGTAGTGTAGAGTGTGAGGCATCAGCCAACAGGGACGTGTAGATGCCGGCAGCCAGTAGGGAACTGGTATGATGTAGCAGTGAGCTGTAGAGTGTGAGGCATTAGCCAACAGGGACGTGTAGATGCCGGCAGCCAATAGGGAACTGGCGAATGTAGAGTAGAGTGTGAGTCATCAGCCAACAGGGACGTGTAGATGCCGGCAGCCAATAGGGAACTGGCGTGATGTAGCAGTGAGGTGTAGAGTGTGAGGCATGAGCCAACAGGGACGTGTAGATGCCGGCAGCCAATAGGGAAATGGCGTGATGTAGAGTAGAGTGTGAGGCATGAGCCAACAGAGACGTGTAGATGCCGGCAGCCAGTAGGGAACTGGCGTGATGTAGAGTAGAGTGTGAGGCATGATCCAACAGGGACGTGTAGATGCCGGCAGCCAATAGGGAACTGGCGTGATGTAGAGTAGAGTGTGAGTCATCAGCCAACAGGGACGTGTAGATGCCGGCAGCTAATAGGGAACTGGCGTGATGTAGAAGTGAGGTGTAGAGTGTGAGGCATGAGCCATCAGGGACGTGTAGATGCCGGCAGCCAGTAGGGATCTGGCGTGATGTAGCAGAGAGGTGTAGAGTGTTAGGCATGAGCCAACAGGGATGTGTAGATGCCGGCAGCCAATAGGGAACTGGCGTGATGTAGAGTAGAGTGTGAGGCATCAGCCAACAGGGACGTGTAGATGCCGGCAGCCAATAGGGAACTGGCGTGATGTAGAGTAGAGTGTGAGGTATCAGCCAACAGGGACGTGTAGATGCCGGCAGCCAGTAAGGAACTGGCGTGATGTAGCAGTGAGGTGTAGAGTGTGAGGCATGAGCCAACAGGGACGTGTAGATGCCGGCAGCCAATAGGGAACTGGCGTGATGTAGAGTAGAGTGTGAGGCATCAGCCAACAGGGACGTGTAGATGCCGGCAGCCAATAGGGAACTGGCGTGATGTAGCAGTGAGGTGTAGAGTGTGAGGCATGAGCCAACAGGGACGTGTAGATGCCGGCAGCCAGTAGGGAACTGGCGTGATGTAGAGTAGAGTTTGAGGCATCAGCCAACAGGGATGTGTAGATGCCGGCAGCCAATAGGAAACTGGCGTGATGTAGAGTAGAGTGTGAGGCATCAGCCAACAGGGACGTGTAGATGCCGGCAGCCAGTAGGGAACTGGCGTGATGTAGCAGTGAGGTGTAGAGTGTGAGGCATCAGCCAACAGGGACGTGTAGATGTTGGCAGCCAATAGGGAAATGGCGTGATGTAGAGTAGAGTGTGAGGCATCAGCCAACAGGGACGTGTAGATGCCGGCAGCCAGTAGGGAACTGGCGTGATGTAGCAGTGAGGTGTAGAGTGTGAGGCATGAGCCAACAGGGAAGTGTAGATGCCGGCAGCCAGTAGGGAACTGGCGTGATGTAGCAGTGATATGTAGAGTGTGAGGCATGAGCCAATAGGGACGTGTAGATGCCGGCAGCCAATAGGGAACTGGCGTGATGTAGAGTAGAGTGTGAGGCATCAGCCAACAGTGACGTGTAGATTCCGGCAGCCAGTAGGGAACTGGCGTGATGTAGCAGTGAGGTGTAGAGTGTGTGGCATGAGCCAACAGGGACGTGTAGATGCCGGCAGCCAATAGGGAACTGGCGTGATGTAGCAGTGAGGTGTAGAGTGTGAGGCATCAGCCAACAGGGACGTGTAGATGCCGGCAGCCAGTAGGGAACTGGCGTGATGTAGCATTGAGGTGTAGAGTGTGAGGCATGAGCCAACAGGGACGTGTAGATGCCGGCAGCCAATAGGGAACTGGCGAATGTAGAGTAGAGTGTGAGTCATCAGCCAACAGGGACGTGTAGATGCCGGCAGCCAATAGGGAACTGGCGTGATGTAGCAGTGAGGTGTGAGTGTGAAGCATGAGCCAACAGGGACGTGTAGATGCCGGCAGCCAATAGGGAACTGGCGTGATGTAGAGTAGAGTGTGAGGCATGAGCCAACAGGGACGTGTAGATGCCGGCAGCCAATAGGGAACTGGCGTGATGTAGAGTAGAGTGTGAGGCATCAGCCAACAGGGACGTGTAGATGCCGGCAGCCAATAGGGAACTGGCGTGATGTAGCAGTGAGGTGTAGAGTGTGAGGCATGAGCCAACAGGGACGTGTAGATGCCGGCAGCCAGTAGGGAACTGGCGTGATGTAGAGTAGAGTTTGAGGCATCAGCCAACAGGGATGTGTAGATGCCGGCAGCCAATAGGAAACTGGCGTGATGTAGAGTAGAGTGTGAGGCATCAGCCAACAGGGACGTGTAGATGCCGGCAGCCAGTAGGGAACTGGCGTGATGTAGCAGTGAGGTGTAGAGTGTGAGGCATCAGCCAACAGGGACGTGTAGATGTTGGCAGCCAATAGGGAAATGGCGTGATGTAGAGTAGAGTGTGAGGCATCAGCCAACAGGGACGTGTAGATGCCGGCAGCCATAGGGAACTGGCGTGATGTAGCAGTGAGGTGTAGAGTGTGAGGCATGAGCCAACAGGGAAGTGTAGATGCCGGCAGCCAGTAGGGAACTGGCGTGATGTAGCAGTGATATGTAGAGTGTGAGGCATGAGCCAATAGGGACGTGTAGATGCCGGCAGCCAATAGGGAACTGGCGTGATGTAGAGTAGAGTGTGAGGCATCAGCCAACAGTGACGTGTAGATTCCGGCAGCCAGTAGGGAACTGGCGTGATGTAGCAGTGAGGTGTAGAGTGTGTGGCATGAGCCAACAGGGACGTGTAGATGCCGGCAGCCAATAGGGAACTGGCATGATGTAGCAGTGAGGTGTAGAGTGTGAGGCATCAGCCAACAGGGACGTGTAGATGCCGGCAGCCAGTAGGGAACTGGCGTGATGTAGCATTGAGGTGTAGAGTGTGAGGCATGAGCCAACAGGGACGTGTAGATGCCGGCAGCCAATAGGGAACTGGTGTGATGTAGAGTAGAGTGTAAGGCATCAGCCAACAGGGACGTGTAGATGCCGGCAGCCAATAGGGAACTGACGTGATGTAGCAGTGAGGTGTAGAGTGTGAGGCATGAGCCAACAGGGACGTGTAGATGCCGGCAGCCAGTAGGGAACTGGCGTGATGTAGAGTAGAGTGTCAGGCATCAGCCAACAGGGACGTGTAGATGCCGGCAGCCAATAGGGAACTGGCGTGATGTAGAGTAGAGTGTGAGGCATCAGCCAACATGGACGTGTAGATGCCGGCAGCCAATAAGGAACTGGCGTGATGTAGCAGTGAGGTGTAGAGTGATAGGCATGAGCCAACAGGGATGTGTAGATGCCGGCAGCCAATAGGGAACTGGCGTGATGTAGAGTAGAGTGTGAGGCATCAGCCAACATGGACGTGTAGATGCCGGCAGCCAATAGGGAACTGGCGTGATGTAGCAGTGATGTGTAGAGTGTGAGGCATGAGCCAACAGGGACGCGTAATTGCCGGCAGCCAATAGGAAACTGGCGTGATGTAGATTAGAGTGTGAGGCATGAGCCAATAGGGACGTGTAGATGCCGGCAGCCAGTAGGGAACTGGCGTGATGTAGCAGTGAGGTGTAGAGATTGAGGTATGAGCCAACAGGGACGTGTAGATGCCGGCAGCCAGTAGGGAACTGTTGTGATGTAGAGTAGAGTGTGAGGCATCAGCCAACAGGGACGTGTAGATGCCGGCAGCCAAGAGGGAACTGGCGTGATGTAGAGTAGATTGTAAGGCATCAGCCAACAGGAACGTGTAGATGCCGGCAGCCAGTAGGGAACTGGCGTGATGTAGCAGTGAGGTGTAGAGTGTGAGGCATGAGCCAACACGGACGTGTAGATGCCGGCAGCCAATAGGGAACTGGCGTGATGTAGCAGTGAGGTGTAGAGTGTGAGGCATGAGCCAACACGGACGTGTAGATGCCGGCAGCCAGTAGGGAACTGGCGTGATGTAGAGTAGAGTTTGATGCATCAGCCAACAGGGACGTCTAGATGCCGGCAGCCAGTAGGGAACTAGCGTGATGTAGAGTAGAGTGTGAGGCATCAGCTAACAGGGACATGTAGATGCCGGCAGCCAATAGGGATCTGGCGTGATGTAGAGTAGAGTGTGAGGCATCAGCCAACAGGGACGTGTAGATGCCGGCAGCCAGTAGGGAACTGGTATGATGTAGCAGTGAGCTAGAGAGTGTTAAGCATTAGCCAACAGGGACGTGTAGATGCCGGCAGCCAATAGGGAACTGGCGTGATGTAGCAGTGAGGTGTAGAGTGTGAGGCATGAGCCAACAGGGACGTGCAGATGCCGGCAGCCAATAGGGAACTGGCGTGATGTAGCAGTGAGGTGTAGAGTGTGAGGCATGAGCCAACAGGGACGTGTAGATGCCGGCAGCCAGTAGGGAACTGGCGTGATGTAGCAGTGAGGTGTAGAGTGTGAGGCATGAGCCAACAGGGACGTGTAGATGCCGGCAGCCAGTAATAGAACTAACTTGATGTAGCAGTGAGGTGTAGAGTGTGAGGCATGAGCCAACAGGGACGTGTAGTTGCCGGCAGCCAATAAGGAACTGGCGTGATGTAGAGTAGAGTGTGAGGCATGAGCCAACAGGGACGTGTAGATGCCGGCAGCCAATAGGGAACTGGCGTGATGTAGAGTAGAGTGTGAGGCATCAGCCAACAGGGACGTGTAGATGCCGGCATCCAATAGGGAACTGGCGTGATGTAGCAGTGAGGTGTAGAGTGTGAGGCATGAGCCAACAGGGACGCGTAATTGCCGGCAGCCAATAGGAAACTGGCGTGATGTAGATTAGAGTGTGAGGCATGAGCCAACAGGGACGTGTAGATGCCGGCAGCCAGTAGGGAACTGGCGTGATGTAGCAGTGAGGTGTAGAGTGTGAGGCATGAGCCAACAGGGACGTGTAGATGCCGGCAGCCAGTAGGGAACTGTTGTGATGTAGAGTAGAGTGTGAGGCATCAGCCAACAGGGACGTGTAGATGCCGGCAGCCAGTAGGGAACTGGCTTGATGTAGCAGTGAGGTGTAGAGTGTGAGGCATGAGCCAACAGGGACATGTAGATATCGGCAGCCAATAGGGAACTGGCGTGATGTAGCAGTGAGGTGTAGAGTGCGAGGCATGAGCCAACAGGGACGTGTAGTTCCTGGAAGTCAATAGGGAACTGGCGTGATGTAGCAGTGAGGTGTAGAGTGTGAGGCATGAGCCAACAGGGACGTGTAGATGCCGGCAGCAGATAGGGAACTGGCGTGACGTAGAATAGAGTGTTAGGCATCAGCCAACAGGGACGTGTAGATGCCGACAGCCAATAGGGAACTGGCGTGATGTAGCAGTGATGTGTAGGGTGTGAGGCATGAGCCAACAGGGACGTGTAGATGCCGGCAGCCAATAGGGAACTGGCGTGATGTAGAGTAGAGTGTGAGGCATGAGCCAACAGGGACGTGTAGATGCCGGCAGCTAGTAGGGAACTGGCGTGATGTAGCAGTGAGGTGTAAGTGTGAGGCATGAGCCAACAGGGACGTGTAGATGCCGGCAGCCAATAGGGAACTGGCGTGATGTAGAGTAGAGTGTGAGGCATCAGTCAACAGGGACGTGAAGATGCCGGCAGCCAATAGGGAACTGGAGTGATGTAGCAGTGAGGTGTAGAGTGTGAGGCATGAGCCAACAGGGACGTGTAGATGCCGGCAGACAATAGGGAACTGGCGTGATGTAGAGTAGAGTGTGAGGCATGAGCCAACAGGGACGTGTAGATGCCGGCAGCCAGTAGGGAACTGGCGTGATGTAGAGTAGAGTGTGAGGCATGAGCCAACATGGACGTGTAGATGCCGGCTGCCAGTAGGGAACTAGCGTGATGTAGAGTAGAGTGTGAGGCATCGGCCAACAATGAATTGTAGATGCCGGCAGCCAATAGGGAACTGGCGCTATGTAGAGTAGAGTGTGAGGCATCGGCTAACAGGGAATTGTAGATGCCGGCAGCCAATAGGGAACTGGCGTGATGTAGAGTAGAGTGTGTGGCATCAGCTAACAGGGACGTGTAGATGCCGGCAGCCAGTAGGGAACTGGCCTGATGTAGCAGTGAGGTGTAGAGTTTGAGGCATGAGCCAACATGGACGTGTAGATGCCGGCAGCCAATAGGGAACTGGCGTGATGTAGAGTAGAGTGTGAGGCATCAGCCAACAGGGACGTGTAGATGCCGGCAGACAATAGGGAACTGGCGTGATGTAGCAGTGAGGTGTAGAGTGTGAGGCATGAGCCAACACGGACGTGTAGATGCCGGCAGCCAGTAGGGAACTGGCGTGATGTAGAGTAGAGTTTGATGCATCAGCCAACAGGGACGTCTAGATCCCGGCAGCCAGTAGGGAACTAGCGTGATGTAGAGTAGAGTGTGAGGCATCAGCCAAGAGGGACATGTAGATGCCGGCAGCCAATAGGGATCTGGCGTGATGTAGTGTAGAGTGTGAGGCATCAGCCAACAGGGACGTGTAGATGCCGGCAGCCAGTAGGGAACTGGTATGATGTAGCAGTGCGCTGTAGAGTGTGAGGCATTAGCCAACAGGGACGTGTAGATGCTGGCAGCCAATAGGGAACTGGCGAATGTAGAGTAGAGTGTGAGTCATCAGCCAACAGGGACGTGTAGATGCCGGCAGCCAATAGGGAACTGGCGTGATGTAGCAGTGAGGTGTAGAGTGTGAGGCATGAGCCAACAGGGACGTGTAGATGCCGGCAGCCAATAGGGAAATGGCGTGATGTAGAGTAGAGTGTGAGGCATGAGCCAACAGAGACGTGTAGATGCCGGCAGCCAGTAGGGAACTGGCGTGATGTAGAGTAGAGTGTGAGGCATGATCCAACAGGGACGTGTAGATGCCGGCAGCCAATAGGGAACTGGCGTGATGTAGAGTAGAGTGTGAGTCATCAGCCAACAGGGACGTGTAGATGCCGGCAGCTAATAGGGAACTGGCGTGATGTAGAGTAGAGTGTGAGGCATCAGCCAACAGGGACGTGTAGATGCCGGCAGCCAATAGGGAACTGGCGTGATGTAGAGTAGAGTGTGAGGCATCAGCCAACAGGGACGTGTAGATGCCGGCAGCCAGTAGGGAACTGGTATGATGTAGCAGTTAGCTGTAGAGTGTGAGGCATGAGCCAACAGGGATGTGTAGATGCCGGCAGCCAATAGGGAACTGGCGTGATGTAGAGTAGAGTGTGAGGCATCAGCCAACAGGGACATGTAGATGCCTGCAGCCAATAGGGAACTGGCGTGATGTAGAGTAGAGTGTGAGGCATCAGCCAACAGGGACGTGTAGATGCCGGCAGCCAATAGGGAACTGGCGTAATGTAGAGTAGAGTGTGAGGCATCAGCCAACAGGGACGTGTAGATGCCGGCAGCCAGTAGGGTACTTTTGTGATGTAGAGTAGAGTGTGAGGCATGAGCCAACAGGGACGTGTAGATGCCGGCAGCCAGTAGGGAACTGTTGTGATGTAGAGTAGAGTGTGAGGCATCAGCCAACAGGGACGTGTAGATGCCGGCAGCCAGTAGGGAACTAACGTGATGTAGCAGTGAGGTGTAGAGTGTGAGGCATGAGCCAACAGGGACGTGTAGATGCCGGCAGCCAATAGGGAACTGGCGTGATGTAGAGTAGAGTGTGAGGCATCAGCCAACAGGGACGTGTAGATGCCGGCAGCCAATAGGGAACTGGCGTAATGTAGAGTAGAGTGTGAGGCATCAGCCAACAGGGACGTGTAGATGCCGGCAGCCAAGAGGGAACTGGCGAGATGTAGAGTAGATTGTGAGGCATCAGCCAACAGGAACGTGTAGATGCCGGCAGCCAGTAGGGAACTGGCGTGATGTAGCAGTGAGGTGTAGAGTGTGAGGCATGAGCCAACAGGAACGTGTAGATGCCGGCAGCCAGTAGGGAACAGGCGTGATGTAGAGTAGAGTGTGAGGAATGAGCCAACAGGGAACTGGCGTGATGTAGAGTAGAGTGTGAGGCATCAGCCAACAGGGACGTGTAGATGCCGGCAGCCAATAGGGAACTGGCGTGATGTAGAAGTGAGGTGTAGAGTGTGAGGCATGAGCCATCAGGGACGTGTAGATGCCGGCAGCCAGTAGGGAACTGGCGTGATGTAGCAGTGAGGTGTAGAGTGTTAGGCATGAGCCAACAGGGATGTGTAGATGCCGGCAGCCAATAGGGAACTGGCGTGACGTAGAATAGAGTGTTAGGCATCAGTCAACAGGAACGTGTAGATGCCGACAGCCAATAGGGAACTGGCGTGATGTAGCAGTGATGTGTAGGGTGTGAGGCATGAGCCAACAGGGACGTGTAGATGCCGGCAGCCAATAGGGAACTGGCGTGATGTAGAGTAGAGTGTGAGGCATGAGCCAACAGGGACGTGTAGATGCCGGTAGCTAGTAGGGAACTGTCGTGATGTAGCAGTGAGGTGTAGAGTGTGAGGCATGAGCCAACAGGGACGTGTAGATGCCGGCACCCAATAGGGAACTGGCGTGATGTAGAGTAGAGTTTGATGCATCAGCCAACAGGGACGTCTAGATGCCGGCAGCCAGTAGGGAACTAGCGTGATGTAGAGTAGAGTTTGATGCATCAGCCAACAGGGACGTCTAGATGCCGGCAGCCAGTAGGGAACTAGCGTGATGTAGAGTAGAGTGTGAGGCATCAGCCAACAGGGACATGTAGATGCCGGCAGCCAATAGGGATCTGGCGTGATGTAGAGTAGAGTGTGAGGCATCAGCCAACAGGGACGTGTAGATGCCGGCAGCCAGTAGGGAACTGGTATGATGTAGCAGTGAGCTGTAGAGTGTGAGGCATTAGCCAACAGGGACGTGTAGATGCCGGCAGCCAATAGGGAACTGGCGAATGTAGAGTAGAGTGTGAGTCATCAGCCAACAGGGACGTGTAGATGCCGGCAGCCAATAGGGAACTGGCGTGATGTAGCAGTGAGGTGTAGAGTGTGAGGCATGAGCCAACAGGGATGTGTAGATGCCGGCAGCCAATAGGGAACTGGCGTGATGTAGAGTAGAGTGTGAGGCATCAGCCAACAGGGACATGTAGATGCCTGCAGCCAATAGGGAACTGGCGTGATGTAGAGTAGAGTGTGAGGCATCAGCCAACAGGGACGTGTAGATGCCGGCAGCCAATAGGGAACTGGCGTAATGTAGAGTAGAGTGTGAGGCATCAGCCAACAGGGACGTGTAGATGCCGGCAGCCAGTAGGGTACTTTTGTGATGTAGAGTAGAGTGTGAGGCATGAGCCAACAGGGACGTGTAGATGCCGGCAGCCAGTAGGGAACTGTTGTGATGTAGAGTAGAGTGTGAGGCATCAGCCAACAGGGACGTGTAGATGCCGGCAGCCAGTAGGGAACTAACGTGATGTAGCAGTGAGGTGTAGAGTGTGAGGCATGAGCCAACAGGGACGTGTAGATGCCGGCAGCCAATAGGGAACTGGCGTGATGTAGAGTAGAGTGTGAGGCATCAGCCAACAGGGACGTGTAGATGCCGGCAGCCAATAGGGAACTGGCGTAATGTAGAGTAGAGTGTGAGGCATCAGCCAACAGGGACGTGTAGATGCCGGCAGCCAAGAGGGAACTGGCGAGATGTAGAGTAGATTGTGAGGCATCAGCCAACAGGAACGTGTAGATGCCGGCAGCCAGTAGGGAACTGGCGTGATGTAGCAGTGAGGTGTAGAGTGTGAGGCATGAGCCAACAGGGACATGTAGATGCCGGCACCAATAGGGAACTGGCGTGATGTAGCAGTGAGGTGTAGAGTGTGAAGCATGAGCCAACAGGGACGTGTAGATGCCGGCAGCCAGTAGGGAACTGGCGTGATGTAGAGTAGAGTGTGAGGCATCAGCCAACAGGGACATGTAGATGCCGGCAGCCAGTAGGGAACTGGCGTGATGTAGCAGTGAGGTGTAGAGTGTGAGGCATGAGCCAACAGGGACGTGTAGATGCCGGCAGCCAGTAGGGAACTGGCGTGATGTAGCAGTGAGGTGTAGAGTGTGAGGAGTGAGCCAACATGGACGTGTAGATGCCGGCTGCCAGTAGGTAACTAGCGTGATGTAGAGTAGAGTGTGAGGCATCGGCAAACAATGAATTGTAGATGCCGACAGCCAGTAGGGAACTAGCGTGATGTAGAGTAGAGTGTGAGGCATCAGCCAACAGGGACATGTAGATGCCGGCAGCCAATAGGGAACTGGCGTGATGTAGAGTAGAGTGTGAGGCATGAGCCAACAGGGACGTGTAGATGCCGGTAGCTAGTAGGGAACTGTCGTGATGTAGCAGTGAGGTGTAGAGTGTGAGGCATGAGCCAACATGGACGTGTAGATGCCGGCAGCCAATAGGGAACTGGCGTGATGTAGAGTAGAGTGTGAGGCATCAGCCAACAGGGACGTGTAGATGCCGGCAGCCAATAGGAAACTGGCGTGATGTAGCAGTGAGGTGTAGAGTGTGATGCATGAGCCAACACGGACGTGTAGATGCCGGCAGCCAGTAGGGAACTGGCGTGATGTAGAGTAGAGTTTGATGCATCAGCCAACAGGGACGTCTAGATGCCGGCAGCCAGTAGGGAACTAGCGTGATGTAGAGTAGAGTGTGAGGCATCAGCCAACAGGGACATGTAGATGCCGGCAGCCAATAGGGATCTGGCGTGATGTAGAGTAGAGTGTGAGGCATCAGCCAACAGGGACGTGTAGATGCCGGCAGCCAGTAGGGAACTGGTATGATGTAGCAGTGAGCTGTAGAGTGTGAGGCATTAGCCAACAGGGACGTGTAGATGCCGGCAGCCAATAGGGAACTGGCGAATGTAGAGTAGAGTGTGAGTCATCAGCCAACAGGGACGTGTAGATGCCGGCAGCCAATAGGGAACTGGCGTGATGTAGCAGTGAGGTGTAGAGTGTGAGGCATGAGCCAACAGGGACGTGTAGATGCCGGCAGCCAATAGGGAACTGGCGTGATGTAGAGTAGAGTGTGAGGCATGAGCCAACAGAGACGTGTAGATGCCGGCAGCCAGTAGGGAACAGGCGTGATGTAGAGTAGAGTGTGAGGAATGAGCCAACACGGACGTGTAGATGCCGGCAGCCAATAGGGAACTGGCGTGATGTAGAGTAGAGTGTGAGGCATCAGCCAACAGGGACGTGTAGATGCCGGCAGCCAATAGGGAACTGGCGTGATGTAGAAGTGAGGTGTAGAGTGTGAGGCATGAGCCATCAGGGACGTGTAGATGCCGGCAGCCAGTAGGGAACTGGCGTGATGTAGCAGTGAGGTGTAGAGTGTTAGGCATGAGCCAACAGGGATGTGTAGATGCCGGCAGCCAATAGGGAACTGGCGTGACGTAGAATAGAGTGTTAGGCATCAGTCAACAGGAACGTGTAGATGCCGACAGCCAATAGGGAACTGGCGTGATGTAGCAGTGATGTGTAGGGTGTGAGGCATGAGCCAACAGGGACGTGTAGATGCCGGCAGCCAATAGGGAACTGGCGTGATGTAGAGTAGAGTGTGAGGCATGAGCCAACAGGGACGTGTAGATGCCGGTAGCTAGTAGGGATCTGTCGTGATGTAGCAGTGAGGTGTAGAGTGTGAGGCATGAGCCAACAGGGACGTGTAGATGCCGGCACCCAATAGGGAACTGGCGTGATGTAGAGTAGAGTTTGATGCATCAGCCAACAGGGACGTCTAGATGCCGGCAGCCAGTAGGGAACTAGCGTGATGTAGAGTAGAGTTTGATGCATCAGCCAACAGGGACGTCTAGATGCCGGCAGCCAGTAGGGAACTAGCGTGATGTAGAGTAGAGTGTGAGGCATCAGCCAACAGGGACATGTAGATGCCGGCAGCCAATAGGGATCTGGCGTGATGTAGAGTAGAGTGTGAGGCATCAGCCAACAGGGACGTGTAGATGCCGGCAGCCAGTAGGGAACTGGTATGATGTAGCAGTGAGCTGTAGAGTGTGAGGCATTAGCCAACAGGGACGTGTAGATGCCGGCAGCCAATAGGGAACTGGCGAATGTAGAGTAGAGTGTGAGTCATCAGCCAACAGGGACGTGTAGATGCCGGCAGCCAATAGGGAACTGGCGTGATGTAGCAGTGAGGTGTAGAGTGTGAGGCATGAGCCAACAGGGACGTGTAGATGCCGGCAGCCAATAGGGAACTGGCGTGATGTAGAGTAGAGTGTGAGGCATGAGCCAACAGAGACGTGTAGATGCCGGCAGCCAGTAGGGAACTGGCGTGATGTAGAGTAGAGTGTGAGGAATGAGCCAACAGGGACGTGTAGATGCCGGCAGCCAATAGGGAACTGGTGTGATGTAGAGTAGAGTGTGAGGCATCAGCCAACAGGGACGTGTAGAACCGGCAGCCAATAGGGAACTGGCGTGATGTAGAAGTGAGGTGTAGAGTGTGAGGCATGAGCCATCAGGGACGTGTAGATGCCGGCAGCCAGTAGGGAACTGGCGTGATGTAGCAGTGAGGTGTAGAGTGTTAGGCATGAGCCAACAGGGATGTGTAGATGCCGGCAGCCAATAGGGAACTGGCGTGGTGTAGAGTAGAGTGTGAGGCATCAGCCAACATGGACGTGTAGATGCCGGCAGCCAATAGGGAACTGGAGTGATGTAGCAGTGATGTGTAGAGTGTGAGGCATGAGCCAACAGGGACGCGTAATTGCCGGCAGCCAATAGGAAACTGGCGTGATGTAGATTAGAGTGTGAGGCATGAGCCAATAGGGACGTGTAGATGCCGGCAGCCAGTAGGGAACTGGCGTGATGTAGCAGTGAGGTGTAGAGATTGAGGTATGAGCCAACAGGGACGTGTAGATGCCGGCAGCCAGTAGGGAACTGTTGTGATGTAGAGTAGAGTGTGAGGCATCAGCCAACAGGGACGTGTAGATGCCGGCAGCCAAGAGGGAACTGGCGTGATGTAGAGTAGATTGTAAGGCATCAGCCAACAGGAACGTGTAGATGCCGGCAGCCAGTAGGGAACTGGCGTGATGTAGCAGTGAGGTGTAGAGTGTGAGGCATGAGCCAACACGGACGTGTAGATGCCGGCAGCCAATAGGGAACTGGCGTGATGTAGCAGTGAGGTGTAGAGTGTGAGGCATGAGCCAACACGGACGTGTAGATGCCGGCAGCCAATAGGGAACTGGCGTGATGTAGAGTAGAGTTTGATGCATCAGCCAACAGGGACATCTAGATGCCGGCAGCCAGTAGGGAACTAGCGTGATGTAGAGTAGAGTGTGAGGCATCAGCTAACAGGGACATGTAGATGCCGGCAGCCAATAGGGATCTGGCGTGATGTAGAGTAGAGTGTGAGGCATCAGCCAACAGGGACGTGTAGATGCCGGCAGCCAGTAGGGAACTGGTATGATGTAGCAGTGAGCTAGAGAGTGTTAAGCATTAGCCAACAGGGACGTGTAGATGCCGGCAGCCAATAGGGAACTGGCGTGATGTAGCAGTGAGGTGTAGAGTGTGAGGCATGAGCCAACAGGGACGTGCAGATGCCGGCAGCCAATAGGGAACTGGCGTGATGTAGAGTAGAGTGTGAGGCATGAGCCAACAGGGACGTGTAGATGCCGGCAGCCAATAGGGAACTGGCGTGATGTAGAGTAGAGTGTGAGGCATCAGCCAACAGGGACGTGTAGATGCCGGCAGCCAATAGGGAACTGGCGTGATGTAGCAGTGAGGTGTAGAGTGTGAGGCATGAGCCAACAGGGACGCGTAATTGCCGGCAGCCAATAGGAAACTGGCGTGATGTAGATTAGAGTGTGAGGCATGAGCCAACAGGGACGTGTAGATGCCGGCAGCCAGTAGGGAACTGGCGTGATGTAGCAGTGAGGTGTAGAGTGTGAGGCATGAGCCAACATGGACGTGTAGATGCCGGCAGCCAATAGGGAACTGGCGTGATGTAGAGTAGAGTGTGAGGCATCAGCCAACAGGGACGTGTAGATGCCTGCAGCCAATAGGAAACTGGCGTGATGTAGCAGTGAGGTGTAGAGTGTGAGGCATGAGCCAACACGGACGTGTAGATGCCGGCAGCCAGTAGGGAACTGGCGTGATGTAGAGTAGAGTGTGAGGCATGAGCCAACAGGGACGTGTAGATGCCGGCAGCCAATAGGGAACTGGCGTGATGTAGAGTAGAGTGTGAGGCATGAGCCAACAGGGACGTGTAGATGCCGGCAGCCAATAGGGAACTGGCGTGATGTAGAGTAGAGTGTGAGGCATGAGCCAACAGAGACGTGTAGATGCCGGCAGCCAGTAGGGAACTGGCGTGATGTAGAGTAGAGTGTCAGGAATGAGCCAACAGGGACGTGTAGATGCCGGCAGCCAATAGGGATCTGGCGTGATGTAGAGTAGAGTGTGAGGCATCAGCCAACAGGGACGTGTAGATGCCGGCAGCCAGTAGGGAACTGGTATGATGTAGCAGTAAGCTGTAGAGTGTGAGGCATTAGCCAACAGGGACGTGTAGATGCCGGCAGCCAATAGGGAACTGGCGAATGTAGAGTAGAGTGTGAGTCATCAGCCAACAGGGACGTGTAGATGCCGGCAGCCAATAGGGAACTGGCGTGATGTAGCAGTGAGGTGTAGAGTGTGAGGCATGAGCCAACAGGGACGTGTAGATGCCGGCAGCCAATAGGGAACTGGCGTGATGTAGAGTAGAGTGTGAGGCATGAGCCAACAGAGACGTGTAGATGCCGGCAGCCAGTAGGGAACTGGCGTGATGTAGAGTAGAGTGTGAGGAATGAGCCAACAGGGACGTGTAGATGCCGGCAGCCAATAGGGAACTGGCGTGATGTAGAGTAGAGTGTGAGGCATCAGCCAACAGGGACGTGTAGATGCCGGCAGCCAATAGGGAACTGGCGTGATGTAGAAGTGAGGTGTAGAGTGTGAGGCATGAGCCATCAGGGACGTGTAGATGCCGGCAGCCAGTAGGGAACTGGCGTGATGTAGCAGTGAGGTGTAGAGTGTTAGGCATGAGCCAACAGGGATGTGTAGATGCCGGCAGCCAATAGGGAACTGGCGTGATGTAGAGTAGAGTGTGAGGCATCAGCGAACATTGACGTGTAGATGCCGGCAGCCAATAGGGAACTGGCGTGATGTAGCAGTGATGTGTAGAGTGTGAGGCATGAGCCAACAGGGACGCGTAATTGCCGGCAGCCAATAGGAAACTGGCGTGATGTAGATTAGAGTGTGAGGCATGAGCCAATAGGGACGTGTAGATGCCGGCAGCCAGTAGGGAACTGGCGTGATGTAGCAGTGAGGTGTAGAGATTGAGGTATGAGCCAACAGGGACGTGTAGATGCCGGCAGCCAGTAGGGAACTGTTGTGATGTAGAGTAGAGTGTGAGGCATCAGCCAACAGGAACGTGTAGATGCCGGCAGCCAAGAGGGAACTGGCGTGATGTAGAGTAGATTGTAAGGCATCAGCCAACAGGAACGTGTAGATGCCGGCAGCCAGTAGGGAACTGGCGTGATGTAGCAGTGAGGTGTAGAGTGTGAGGCATGAGCCAACACGGACGTGTAGATGCCGGCAGCCAATAGGGAACTGGCGTGATGTAGCAGTGAGGTGTAGAGTGTGAGGCATGAGCCAACACGGACGTGTAGATGCCGGCAGCCAGTAGGGAACTGGCGTGATGTAGAGTAGAGTTTGATGCATCAGCCAACAGGGACGTCTAGATGCCGGCAGCCAGTAGGGAACTAGCGTGATGTAGAGTAGAGTGTGAGGCATCAGCTAACAGGGACATGTAGATGCCGGCAGCCAATAGGGATCTGGCGTGATGTAGAGTAGAGTGTGAGGCATCAGCCAACACGGACGTGTAGATGCCGGCAGCCAGTAGGGAACTGGTATGATGTAGCAGTGAGCTAGAGAGTGTTAAGCATTAGCCAACAGGGACGTGTAGATGCCGGCAGCCAATAGGGAACTGGCGTGATGTAGCAGTGAGGTGTAGAGTGTGAGGCATGAGCCAACAGGGACGTGCAGATGCCGGCAGCCAATAGGGAACTGGCGTGATGTAGCAGTGAGGTGTAGAGTGTGAGGCATGAGCCAACAGGGACGTGTAGATGCCGGCAGCCAGTAGGGAACTGGCGTGATGTAGCAGTGAGGTGTAGAGTGTGAGGCATGAGCCAACAGGGACGTGTAGATGCCGGCAGCCAGTAATAGAACTAACTTGATGTAGCAGTGAGGTGTAGAGTGTGAGGCATGAACCAACAGGGACGTGTAGTTGCCGGCAGCCAATAGGGAACTGGCGTGATGTAGAGTAGAGTGTGAGGCATGAGCCAACAGGGACGTGTAGATGCCGGCAGCCAATAGGGAACTGGCGTGATGTAGAGTAGAGTGTGAGGCATCAGCCAACAGGGACGTGTAGATGCCGGCAGCCAATAGGGAACTGGCGTGATGTAGCAGTGAGGTGTAGAGTGTGAGGCATGAGCCAACAGGGACGCGTAATTGCCGGCAGCCAATAGGAAACTGGCGTGATGTAGATTAGAGTGTGAGGCATGAGCCAACAGGGACGTGTAGATGCCGGCAGCCAGTAGGGAACTGGCGTGATGTAGCAGTGAGGTGTAGAGTGTGAGGCATGAGCCAACAGGGACGTGTAGATGCCGGCAGCCAGTAGGGAACTGTTGTGATGTAGAGTAGAGTGTGAGGCATCAGCCAACAGGGACGTGTAGATGCCGGCAGCCAGTAGGGAACTGGCTTGATGTAGCAGTGAGGTGTAGAGTGTGAGGCATGAGCCAACAGGGACATGTAGATATCGGCAGCCAATAGGGAACTGGCGTGATGTAGCAGTGAGGTGTAGAGTGCGAGGCATGAGCCATCAGGGACGTGTAGTTCCTGGAAGTCAATAGGGAACTGGCGTGATGTAGCAGTGAGGTGTAGAGTGTGAGGCATGAGCCAACAGGGACGTGTAGATGCCGGCAGCCAATAGGGAACTGGCGTGACGTAGAATAGAGTGTTAGGCATCAGCCAACAGGGACGTGTAGATGCCGACAGCCAATAGGGAACTGGCGTGATGTAGCAGTGATGTGTAGGGTGTGAGGCATGAGCCAACAGGGACGTGTAGATGCCGGCAGCCAATAGGGAACTGGCGTGATGTAGAGTAGAGTGTGAGGCATGAGCCAACAGGGACGTGTAGATGCCGGCAGCTAGTAGGGAACTGGCGTGATGTAGCAGTGAGGTGTAAGTGTGAGGCATGAGCCAACAGGGACGTGTAGATGCCGGCAGCCAATAGGGAACTGGCGTGATGTAGAGTAGAGTGTGAGGCATCAGTCAACAGGGACGTGAAGATGCCGGCAGCCAATAGGGAACTGGAGTGATGTAGCAGTGAGGTGTAGAGTGTGAGGCATGAGCCAACAGGGACGTGTAGATGCCGGCAGACAATAGGGAACTGGCGTGATGTAGAGTAGAGTGTGAGGCATGAGCCAACAGGGACGTGTAGATGCCGGCAGCCAGTAGGGAACTGGCGTGATGTAGAGTAGAGTGTGAGGCATGAGCCAACATGGACGTGTAGATGCCGGCTGCCAGTAGGGAACTAGCGTGATGTAGAGTAGAGTGTGAGGCATCGGCCAACAATGAATTGTAGATGCCGGCAGCCAATAGGGAACTGGCGTGATGTAGAGTAGAGTGTGAGGCATCGGCTAACAGGGAATTGTAGATGCCGGCAGCCAATAGGGAACTGGCGTGATGTAGAGTAGAGTGTGTGGCATCAGCTAACAGGGACGTGTAGATGCCGGCAGCCAGTAGGGAACTGGCGTGATGTAGCAGTGAGGTGTAGAGTGTGAGGCATGAGCCAACATGGACGTGTAGATGCCGGCAGCCAATAGGGAACTGGCGTGATGTAGAGTAGAGTGTGAGGCATGAGCCAACAGGGACGTGTAGATGCCGGCAGCTAGTAGGGAACTGGCGTGATGTAGCAGTGAGGTGTAAGTGTGAGGCATGAGCCAACAGGGACGTGTAGATGCCGGCAGCCAATAGGGAACTGGCGTGATGTAGAGTAGAGTGTGAGGCATCAGTCAACAGGGACGTGAAGATGCCGGCAGCCAATAGGGAACTGGAGTGATGTAGCAGTGAGGTGTAGAGTGTGAGGCATGAGCCAACAGGGACGTGTAGATGCCGGCAGACAATAGGGAACTGGCGTGATGTAGAGTAGAGTGTGAGGCATCAGCCAACAGGGACGTGTAGATGCCGGCAGCCAGTAGGGAACTGGCTTGATGTAGCAGTGAGGTGTAGAGTGTGAGGCATGAGCCAACAGGGACATGTAGATATCGGCAGCCAATAGGGAACTGGCGTGATGTAGCAGTGAGGTGTAGAGTGCGAGGCATGAGCCAACAGGGACGTGTAGTTCCTGGAAGTCAATAGGGAACTGGCGTGATGTAGCAGTGAGGTGTAGAGTGTGAGGCATGAGCCAACAGGGACGTGTAGATGCCGGCAGCCAATAGGGAACTGGCGTGACGTAGAATAGAGTGTTAGGCATCAGCCAACAGGGACGTGTAGATGCCGACAGCCAATAGGGAACTGGCGTGATGTAGCAGTGATGTGTAGGGTGTGAGGCATGAGCCAACAGGGACGTGTAGATGCCGGCAGCCAATAGGGAACTGGCGTGATGTAGAGTAGAGTGTGAGGCATGAGCCAACAGGGACGTGTAGATGCCGGCAGCTAGTAGGGAACTGGCGTGATGTAGCAGTGAGGTGTAAGTGTGAGGCATGAGCCAACAGGGACGTGTAGATGCCGGCAGCCAATAGGGAACTGGCGTGATGTAGAGTAGAGTGTGAGGCATCAGTCAACAGGGACGTGAAGATGCCGGCAGCCAATAGGGAACTGGAGTGATGTAGCAGTGAGGTGTAGAGTGTGAGGCATGAGCCAACAGGGACGTGTAGATGCCGGCAGACAATAGGGAACTGGCGTGATGTAGAGTAGAGTGTGAGGCATGAGCCAACAGGGACGTGTAGATGCCGGCAGCCAGTAGGGAACTGGCGTGATGTAGAGTAGAGTGTGAGGCATGAGCCAACATGGACGTGTAGATGCCGGCTGCCAGTAGGGAACTAGCGTGATGTAGAGTAGAGTGTGAGGCATCGGCCAACAATGAATTGTAGATGCCGGCAGCCAATAGGGAACTGGCGTGATGTAGAGTAGAGTGTGAGGCATCGGCTAACAGGGAATTGTAGATGCCGGCAGCCAATAGGGAACTGGCGTGATGTAGAGTAGAGTGTGTGGCATCAGCTAACAGGGACGTGTAGATGCCGGCAGCCAGTAGGGAACTGGCGTGATGTAGCAGTGAGGTGTAGAGTGTGAGGCATGAGCCAACATGGACGTGTAGATGCCGGCAGCCAATAGGGAACTGGCGTGATGTAGAGTAGAGTGTGAGGCATCAGCCAACAGGGACGTGTAGATGCCGGCAGCCAATAGGGAACTGGCGTGATGTAGCAGTGAGGTGTAGAGTGTGAGGCATGAGCCAACACGGACGTGTAGATGCCGGCAGCCAGTAGGGAACTGGCGTGATGTAGAGTAGAGTTTGATGCATCAGCCAACAGGGACGTCTAGATCCCGGCAGCCAGTAGGGAACTAGCGTGATGTAGAGTAGAGTGTGAGGCATCAGCCAAGAGGGACATGTAGATGCCGGCAGCCAATAGGGATCTGGCGTGATGTAGTGTAGAGTGTGAGGCATCAGCCAACAGGGACGTGTAGATGCCGGCAGCCAGTAGGGAACTGGTATGATGTAGCAGTGCGCTGTAGAGTGTGAGGCATTAGCCAACAGGGACGTGTAGATGCTGGCAGCCAATAGGGAACTGGCGAATGTAGAGTAGAGTGTGAGTCATCAGCCAACAGGGACGTGTAGATGCCGGCAGCCAATAGGGAACTGGCGTGATGTAGCAGTGAGGTGTAGAGTGTGAGGCATGAGCCAACAGGGACGTGTAGATGCCGGCAGCCAATAGGGAACTGGCGTGATGTAGCAGTGAGGTGTAGAGTGTGAGGCATGAGCCAACACGGACGTGTAGATGCCGGCAGCCAGTAGGGAACTGGCGTGATGTAGAGTAGAGTTTGATGCATCAGCCAACAGGGACGTCTAGATGCCGGCAGCCAGTAGGGAACTAGCGTGATGTAGAGTAGAGTGTGAGGCATCAGCTAACAGGGACATGTAGATGCCGGCAGCCAATAGGGATCTGGCGTGATGTAGAGTAGAGTGTGAGGCATCAGCCAACAGGGACGTGTAGATGCCGGCAGCCAGTAGGGAACTGGTATGATGTAGCAGTGAGCTAGAGAGTGTTAAGCATTAGCCAACAGGGACGTGTAGATGCCGGCAGCCAATAGGGAACTGGCGTGATGTAGCAGTGAGGTGTAGAGTGTGAGGCATGAGCCAACAGGGACGTGCAGATGCCGGCAGCCAATAGGGAACTGGCGTGATGTAGCAGTGAGGTGTAGAGTGTGAGGCATGAGCCAACAGGGACGTGTAGATGCCGGCAGCCAGTAGGGAACTGGCGTGATGTAGCAGTGAGGTGTAGAGTGTGAGGCATGAGCCAACAGGGACGTGTAGATGCCGGCAGCCAGTAATAGAACTAACTTGATGTAGCAGTGAGGTGTAGAGTGTGAGGCATGAGCCAACAGGGACGTGTAGTTGCCGGCAGCCAATAGGGAACTGGCGTGATGTAGAGTAGAGTGTGAGGCTTGAGCCAACAGGGACGTGTAGATGCCGGCAGCCAATAGGGAACTGGCGTGATGTAGAGTAGAGTGTGAGGCATCAGCCAACAGGGACGTGTAGATGCCGGCAGCCAATAGGGAACTGGCGTGATGTAGCAGTGAGGTGTAGAGTGTGAGGCATGAGCCAACAGGGACGCGTAATTGCCGGCAGCCAATAGGAAACTGGCGTGATGTAGATTAGAGTGTGAGGCATGAGCCAACAGGGACGTGTAGATGCCGGCAGCCAGTAGGGAACTGGCGTGATGTAGCAGTGAGGTGTAGAGTGTGAGGCATGAGCCAACAGGGACGTGTAGATGCCGGCAGCCAGTAGGGAACTGTTGTGATGTAGAGTAGAGTGTGAGGCATCAGCCAACAGGGACGTGTAGATGCCGGCAGCCAGTAGGGAACTGGCTTGATGTAGCAGTGAGGTGTAGAGTGTGAGGCATGAGCCAACAGGGACATGTAGATATCGGCAGCCAATAGGGAACTGGCGTGATGTAGCAGTGAGGTGTAGAGTGCGAGGCATGAGCCAACAGGGACGTGTAGTTCCTGGAAGTCAATAGGGAACTGGCGTGATGTAGCAGTGAGGTGTAGAGTGTGAGGCATGAGCCAACAGGGACGTGTAGATGCCGGCAGCCAATAGGGAACTGGCGTGACGTAGAATAGAGTGTTAGGCATCAGCCAACAGGGACGTGTAGATGCCGACAGCCAATAGGGAACTGGCGTGATGTAGCAGTGATGTGTAGGGTGTGAGGCATGAGCCAACAGGGACGTGTAGATGCCGGCAGCCAATAGGGAACTGGCGTGATGTAGAGTAGAGTGTGAGGCATGAGCCAACAGGGACGTGTAGATGCCGGCAGCTAGTAGGGAACTGGCGTGATGTAGCAGTGAGGTGTAAGTGTGAGGCATGAGCCAACAGGGACGTGTAGATGCCGGCAGCCAATAGGGAACTGGCGTGATGTAGAGTAGAGTGTGAGGCATCAGTCAACAGGGACGTGAAGATGCCGGCAGCCAATAGGGAACTGGAGTGATGTAGCAGTGAGGTGTAGAGTGTGAGGCATGAGCCAACAGGGACGTGTAGATGCCGGCAGACAATAGGGAACTGGCGTGATGTAGAGTAGAGTGTGAGGCATGAGCCAACAGGGACGTGTAGATGCCGGCAGCCAGTAGGGAACTGGCGTGATGTAGAGTAGAGTGTGAGGCATGAGCCAACATGGACGTGTAGATGCCGGCTGCCAGTAGGGAACTAGCGTGATGTAGAGTAGAGTGTGAGGCATCGGCCAACAATGAATTGTAGATGCCGGCAGCCAATAGGGAACTGGCGTGATGTAGAGTAGAGTGTGAGGCATCGGCTAACAGGGAATTGTAGATGCCGGCAGCCAATAGGGAACTGGCGTGATGTAGAGTAGAGTGTGTGGCATCAGCTAACAGGGACGTGTAGATGCCGGCAGCCAGTAGGGAACTGGCGTGATGTAGCAGTGAGGTGTAGAGTGTGAGGCATGAGCCAACATGGACGTGTAGATGCCGGCAGCCAATAGGGAACTGGCGTGATGTAGAGTAGAGTGTGAGGCATGAGCCAACAGGGACGTGTAGATGCCGGCAGCTAGTAGGGAACTGGCGTGATGTAGCAGTGAGGTGTAAGTGTGAGGCATGAGCCAACAGGGACGTGTAGATGCCGGCAGCCAATAGGGAACTGGCGTGATGTAGAGTAGAGTGTGAGGCATCAGTCAACAGGGACGTGAAGATGCCGGCAGCCAATAGGGAACTGGAGTGATGTAGCAGTGAGGTGTAGAGTGTGAGGCATGAGCCAACAGGGACGTGTAGATGCCGGCAGACAATAGGGAACTGGCGTGATGTAGAGTAGAGTGTGAGGCATCAGCCAACAGGGACGTGTAGATGCCGGCAGCCAGTAGGGAACTGGCTTGATGTAGCAGTGAGGTGTAGAGTGTGAGGCATGAGCCAACAGGGACATGTAGATATCGGCAGCCAATAGGGAACTGGCGTGATGTAGCAGTGAGGTGTAGAGTGCGAGGCATGAGCCAACAGGGACGTGTAGTTCCTGGAAGTCAATAGGGAACTGGCGTGATGTAGCAGTGAGGTGTAGAGTGTGAGGCATGAGCCAACAGGGACGTGTAGATGCCGGCAGCCAATAGGGAACTGGCGTGACGTAGAATAGAGTGTTAGGCATCAGCCAACAGGGACGTGTAGATGCCGACAGCCAATAGGGAACTGGCGTGATGTAGCAGTGATGTGTAGGGTGTGAGGCATGAGCCAACAGGGACGTGTAGATGCCGGCAGCCAATAGGGAACTGGCGTGATGTAGAGTAGAGTGTGAGGCATGAACTACAGGGACGTGTAGATGCCGGCAGCTAGTAGGGAACTGGCGTGATGTAGCAGTGAGGTGTAAGTGTGAGGCATGAGCCAACAGGGACGTGTAGATGCCGGCAGCCAATAGGGAACTGGCGTGATGTAGAGTAGAGTGTGAGGCATCAGTCAACAGGGACGTGAAGATGCCGGCAGCCAATAGGGAACTGGAGTGATGTAGCAGTGAGGTGTAGAGTGTGAGGCATGAGCCAACAGGGACGTGTAGATGCCGGCAGACAATAGGGAACTGGCGTGATGTAGAGTAGAGTGTGAGGCATGAGCCAACAGGGACGTGTAGATGCCGGCAGCCAGTAGGGAACTGGCGTGATGTAGAGTAGAGTGTGAGGCATGAGCCAACATGGACGTGTAGATGCCGGCTGCCAGTAGGGAACTAGCGTGATGTAGAGTAGAGTGTGAGGCATCGGCCAACAATGAATTGTAGATGCCGGCAGCCAATAGGGAACTGGCGTGATGTAGAGTAGAGTGTGAGGCATCGGCTAACAGGGAATTGTAGATGCCGGCAGCCAATAGGGAACTGGCGTGATGTAGAGTAGAGTGTGTGGCATCAGCTAACAGGGACGTGTAGATGCCGGCAGCCAGTAGGGAACTGGCGTGATGTAGCAGTGAGGTGTAGAGTGTGAGGCATGAGCCAACATGGACGTGTAGATGCCGGCAGCCAATAGGGAACTGGCGTGATGTAGAGTAGAGTGTGAGGCATCAGCCAACAGGGACGTGTAGATGCCGGCAGCCAATAGGGAACTGGCGTGATGTAGCAGTGAGGTGTAGAGTGTGAGGCATGAGCCAACACGGACGTGTAGCTGCCGGCAGCCAGTAGGGAACTGGCGTGATGTAGAGTAGAGTTTGATGCATCAGCCAACAGGGACGTCTAGATCCCGGCAGCCAGTAGGGAACTAGCGTGATGTAGAGTAGAGTGTGAGGCATCAGCCAAGAGGGACATGTAGATGCCGGCAGCCAATAGGGATCTGGCGTGATGTAGTGTAGAGTGTGAGGCATCAGCCAACAGGGACGTGTAGATGCCGGCAGCCAGTAGGGAACTGGTATGATGTAGCAGTGCGCTGTAGAGTGTGAGGCATTAGCCAACAGGGACGTGTAGATGCTGGCAGCCAATAGGGAACTGGCGAATGTAGAGTAGAGTGTGAGTCATCAGCCAACAGGGACGTGTAGATGCCGGCAGCCAATAGGGAACTGGCGTGATGTAGCAGTGAGGTGTAGAGTGTGAGGCATGAGCCAACAGGGACGTGTAGATGCCGGCAGCCAATAGGGAAATGGCGTGATGTAGAGTAGAGTGTGAGGCATGAGCCAACAGAGACGTATAGATGCCGGCAGCCAGTAGGGAACTGGCGTGATGTAGAGTAGAGTGTGAGGCATGATCCAACAGGGACGTGTAGATGCCGGCAGCCAATAGGGAACTGGCGTGATGTAGAGTAGAGTGTGAGTCATCAGCCAACAGGGACGTGTAGATGCCTGCAGCTAATAGGGAACTGGCGTGATGTAGAAGTGAGGTGTAGAGTGTGAGGCATGAGCCATCAGGGACGTGTAGATGCCGGCAGCCAGTAGGGATCTGGCGTGATGTAGCAGTGAGGTGTAGAGTGTTAGGCATGAGCCAACAGGGATGTGTAGATGCCGGCAGCCAATAGGGAACTGGCGTGATGTAGAGTAGAGTGTGAGGCATCAGCCAACAGGGACGTGTAGATGCCGGCAGCCAGTAGGGAACTGGTATGATGTAGCAGTTAGCTGTAGAGTGTGAGGCATGAGCCAACAGGGACGTGTAGATGCCGGCAGCCAATAGGGAACTGGCGTGATGTAGAGTAGAGTGTGAGGCATCAGCCAACAGGGACATGTAGATGCCTGCAGCCAATAGGGAACTGGCGTGATGTAGAGTAGAGTGTGAGGCATCAGCCAACAGGGACGTGTAGATGCCGGCAGCCAATAGGGAACTGGCGTAATGTAGAGTAGAGTGTGAGGCATCAGCCAACAGGGACGTGTAGATGCCGGCAGCCAGTAGGGTACTTTTGTGATGTAGAGTAGAGTGTGAGGCATGAGCCAACATGGACGTGTAGATGCCGGCAGCCAGTAGGGAACTGTTGTGATGTAGAGTAGAGTGTGAGGCATCAGCCAACAGGGACGTGTAGATGCCGGCAGCCAGTAGGGAACTAACGTGATGTAGCAGTGAGGTGTAGAGTGTGAGGCATGAGCCAACAGGGACGTGTAGATGCCGGCAGCCAATAGGGAACTGGCGTGATGTAGAGTAGAGTGTGAGGCATCAGCCAACAGGGACGTGTAGATGCCGGCAGCCAATAGGGAACTGGCGTAATGTAGAGTAGAGTGTGAGGCATCAGCCAACAGGGACGTGTAGATGCCGGCAGCCAAGAGGGAACTGGCGAGATGTAGAGTAGATTGTGAGGCATCAGCCAACAGGAACGTGTAGATGCCGGCAGCCAGTAGGGAACTGGCGTGATGTAGCAGTGAGGTGTAGAGTGTGAGGCATGAGCCAACAGGGACATGTAGATGCCGGCACCAATAGGGAACTGGCGTGATGTAGCAGTGAGGTGTAGAGTGTGAAGCATGAGCCAACAGGGACGTGTAGATGCCGGCAGCCAGTAGGGAACTGGCGTGATGTAGAGTAGAGTGTGAGGCATCAGCCAATAGGGACGTGTAGATGCCGGCAGCCAATAGGGATCTGTCGTGATGTAGAATAGAGTGTGAGTCATCAGCCAACAGGGACGTGTAGATGCCGGCAGCCAGTAGGGAACTGGTATGATGTAGCAGTGAGCTGTAGAGTGTGAGGCATGAGCCAACAGGGATGTGTAGATGCCGGCAGCCAGTAGGGAACTGGCGTGATGTAGCAGTGAGGTGTAGAGTGTGAGGCATGAGCCAACAGGGACGTGTAGATGCCGGCAGCCAGTAGGGAACTGGCGTGATGTAGCAGTGAGGTGTAGAGTGTGAGGCATGAGCCAACATGGACGTGTAGATGCCTGCTGCCAGTAGGGAACTAGCGTGATGTAGAGTAGAGTGTGAGGCATCGGCAAACAATGAATTGTAGATGCCGACAGCCAATAGGGAACTGGCGTGATGTAGAGTAGAGTGTGAGGCATCGGCTAACAGGGAATTATAAATGCCGGCAGCCAATAGGGAACTGGCGTGATGTATAGTGGAGTGTGTGGCATCAGCCAACAGGGACGTGTAGATGCCGGCAGCCAGTAGGGAACTGGCGTGATGTAGCAGTGAGGTGTAGAGTGTGAGGCATGAGCCAACATGGACGTGTAGATGCCGGCAGCCAATAGGGAACTGGCGTGATGTAGAGTAGAGTGTGAGGCATCAGCCAACAGGGACGTGTAGATGCCGGCAGCCAATAGGAAACTGGCGTGATGTAGCAGTGAGGTGTAGAGTGTGAGGCATGAGCCAACACGGACGTGTAGATGCCGGCAGCCAGTAGGGAACTGGCGTGATGTAGAGTAGAGTTTGATGCATCAGCCAACAGGGACGTCTAGATGCCGGCAGCCAGTAGGGAACTAGCGTGATGTATAGTAGAGTGTGAGGCATCAGCCAACAGGGACATGTAGATGCCGGCAGCCAATAGGGATCTGGCGTGATGTAGAGTAGAGTGTGAGGCATCAGCCAACAGGGACGTGTAGATGCCGGCAGCCAGTAGGGAACTGGTATGATGTAGCAGTGAGCTGTAGAGTGTGAGGCATTAGCCAACAGGGACGTGTAGATGCCGGCAGCCAATAGGGAACTGGCGAATGTAGAGTAGAGTGTGAGTCATCAGCCAACAGGGACGTTTAGATGCCGGCAGCCAATAGGGAACTGGCGTGATGTAGCAGTGAGGTGTAGAGTGTGAGGCATCAGCCAACAGGGACGTGTAGATGCCGGCAGCCAAAAGGGAACTGGCGTGATGTAGAGTAGAGTGTGAGGCATGAGCCAACAGAGACGTGTAGATGCCGGCAGCCAGTAGGGAACTGGCGTGATGTAGAGTAGAGTGTGAGGCATGAGCCAACAGGGACGTGTAGATGCCGGCAGCCAATAGGGAACTGGCGTGATGTAGAGTAGAGTGTGAGGCATCAGCCAACAGGGACGTGTAGATGCCGGCAGCCAATAGGGAACTGGCGTGATGTAGAAGTGAGGTGTAGAGTGTAAGGCATGAGCCATCAGGGACGTGTAGATGCCGGCAGCCAGTAGGGAACTGGCGTGATGTAGCAGTGAGGTGTAGAGTGTTAGGCATGAGCCAACAGGGATGTGTAGATGCCGGCAGCCAATAGGGAACTGGCGTGATGTAGAGTAGAGTGTGAGGCATCAGCCAACAGGGACGTGTAATGCCGGCAGCCAATAGGGAACTGGCGTGATGTAGCAGTGATGTGTAGAGTGTGAGGCATGAGCCAACAGGGACGCGTAATTTGCCGGCAGCCAATAGGAAACTGGCGTGATGTAGATTAGAGTGTGAGGCATGAGCCAACAGGGACGTGTAGATGCCGGCAGCCAGTAGGGAACTGGCGTGATGTAGCAGTGAGGTGTAGAGATTGAGGTATGAGCCAACAGGGACGTGTAGATGCCGGCAGCCAGTAGGGAACTGTTATGATGTAGAGTAGAGTGTGAGGCATCAGCCAACAGGGACGTGTAGATGCCGGCAGCCAGTAGGGAACTGGCGTGATGTAGAGTAGAGTTTTTGCATCAGCCAACAGGGACGTGTAGATGCCGGCAGCCAATAGGGAACTGACGTGATGTAGCAGTGAGGTGTAGAGTGTGAGGCATGAGCCAACAGGGACGTGTAGATGCCGGCAGCCAGTAGGGAACTGGCGTGATGTAGAGTAGAGTGTCAGGCATCAGCCAACAGGGACGTGTAGATGCCGGCAGCCAATAGGGAACTGGCGTGATGTAGAGTAGAGTGTGAGGCATCAGTCAACAGGGACGTGAAGATGCCGGCAGCCAATAGGGAACTGGAGTGATGTAGCAGTGAGGTGTAGAGTGTGAGGCATGAGCCAACAGGGACGTGTAGATGCCGGCAGACAATAGGGAACTGGCGTGATGTAGAGTAGAGTGTGAGGCATCAGCCAACAGGGACGTGTAGATGCCGGCAGCCAGTAGGGAACTGGCTTGATGTAGCAGTGAGGTGTAGAGTGTGAGGCATGAGCCAACAGGGACATGTAGATATCGGCAGCCAATAGGGAACTGGCGTGATGTAGCAGTGAGGTGTAGAGTGCGAGGCATGAGCCAACAGGGACGTGTAGTTCCTGGAAGTCAATAGGGAACTGGCGTGATGTAGCAGTGAGGTGTAGAGTGTGAGGCATGAGCCAACAGGGACGTGTAGATGCCGGCAGCCAATAGGGAACTGGCGTGACGTAGAATAGAGTGTTAGGCATCAGCCAACAGGGACGTGTAGATGCCGACAGCCAATAGGGAACTGGCGTGATGTAGCAGTGATGTGTAGGGTGTGAGGCATGAGCCAACAGGGACGTGTAGATGCCGGCAGCCAATAGGGAACTGGCGTGATGTAGAGTAGAGTGTGAGGCATGAACTACAGGGACGTGTAGATGCCGGCAGCTAGTAGGGAACTGGCGTGATGTAGCAGTGAGGTGTAAGTGTGAGGCATGAGCCAACAGGGACGTGTAGATGCCGGCAGCCAATAGGGAACTGGCGTGATGTAGAGTAGAGTGTGAGGCATCAGTCAACAGGGACGTGAAGATGCCGGCAGCCAATAGGGAACTGGAGTGATGTAGCAGTGAGGTGTAGAGTGTGAGGCATGAGCCAACAGGGACGTGTAGATGCCGGCAGACAATAGGGAACTGGCGTGATGTAGAGTAGAGTGTGAGGCATGAGCCAACAGGGACGTGTAGATGCCGGCAGCCAGTAGGGAACTGGCGTGATGTAGAGTAGAGTGTGAGGCATGAGCCAACATGGACGTGTAGATGCCGGCTGCCAGTAGGGAACTAGCGTGATGTAGAGTAGAGTGTGAGGCATCGGCCAACAATGAATTGTAGATGCCGGCAGCCAATAGGGAACTGGCGTGATGTAGAGTAGAGTGTGAGGCATCGGCTAACAGGGAATTGTAGATGCCGGCAGCCAATAGGGAACTGGCGTGATGTAGAGTAGAGTGTGTGGCATCAGCTAACAGGGACGTGTAGATGCCGGCAGCCAGTAGGGAACTGGCGTGATGTAGCAGTGAGGTGTAGAGTGTGAGGCATGAGCCAACATGGACGTGTAGATGCCGGCAGCCAATAGGGAACTGGCGTGATGTAGAGTAGAGTGTGAGGCATCAGCCAACAGGGACGTGTAGATGCCGGCAGCCAATAGGGAACTGGCGTGATGTAGCAGTGAGGTGTAGAGTGTGAGGCATGAGCCAACACGGACGTGTAGCTGCCGGCAGCCAGTAGGGAACTGGCGTGATGTAGAGTAGAGTTTGATGCATCAGCCAACAGGGACGTCTAGATCCCGGCAGCCAGTAGGGAACTAGCGTGATGTAGAGTAGAGTGTGAGGCATCAGCCAAGAGGGACATGTAGATGCCGGCAGCCAATAGGGATCTGGCGTGATGTAGTGTAGAGTGTGAGGCATCAGCCAACAGGGACGTGTAGATGCCGGCAGCCAGTAGGGAACTGGTATGATGTAGCAGTGCGCTGTAGAGTGTGAGGCATTAGCCAACAGGGACGTGTAGATGCTGGCAGCCAATAGGGAACTGGCGAATGTAGAGTAGAGTGTGAGTCATCAGCCAACAGGGACGTGTAGATGCCGGCAGCCAATAGGGAACTGGCGTGATGTAGCAGTGAGGTGTAGAGTGTGAGGCATGAGCCAACAGGGACGTGTAGATGCCGGCAGCCAATAGGGAAATGGCGTGATGTAGAGTAGAGTGTGAGGCATGAGCCAACAGAGACGTATAGATGCCGGCAGCCAGTAGGGAACTGGCGTGATGTAGAGTAGAGTGTGAGGCATGATCCAACAGGGACGTGTAGATGCCGGCAGCCAATAGGGAACTGGCGTGATGTAGAGTAGAGTGTGAGTCATCAGCCAACAGGGACGTGTAGATGCCTGCAGCTAATAGGGAACTGGCGTGATGTAGAAGTGAGGTGTAGAGTGTGAGGCATGAGCCATCAGGGACGTGTAGATGCCGGCAGCCAGTAGGGATCTGGCGTGATGTAGCAGTGAGGTGTAGAGTGTTAGGCATGAGCCAACAGGGATGTGTAGATGCCGGCAGCCAATAGGGAACTGGCGTGATGTAGAGTAGAGTGTGAGGCATCAGCCAACAGGGACGTGTAGATGCCGGCAGCCAGTAGGGAACTGGTATGATGTAGCAGTTAGCTGTAGAGTGTGAGGCATGAGCCAACAGGGACGTGTAGATGCCGGCAGCCAATAGGGAACTGGCGTGATGTAGAGTAGAGTGTGAGGCATCAGCCAACAGGGACATGTAGATGCCTGCAGCCAATAGGGAACTGGCGTGATGTAGAGTAGAGTGTGAGGCATCAGCCAACAGGGACGTGTAGATGCCGGCAGCCAATAGGGAACTGGCGTAATGTAGAGTAGAGTGTGAGGCATCAGCCAACAGGGACGTGTAGATGCCGGCAGCCAGTAGGGTACTTTTGTGATGTAGAGTAGAGTGTGAGGCATGAGCCAACATGGACGTGTAGATGCCGGCAGCCAGTAGGGAACTGTTGTGATGTAGAGTAGAGTGTGAGGCATCAGCCAACAGGGACGTGTAGATGCCGGCAGCCAGTAGGGAACTAACGTGATGTAGCAGTGAGGTGTAGAGTGTGAGGCATGAGCCAACAGGGACGTGTAGATGCCGGCAGCCAATAGGGAACTGGCGTGATGTAGAGTAGAGTGTGAGGCATCAGCCAACAGGGACGTGTAGATGCCGGCAGCCAATAGGGAACTGGCGTAATGTAGAGTAGAGTGTGAGGCATCAGCCAACAGGGACGTGTAGATGCCGGCAGCCAAGAGGGAACTGGCGAGATGTAGAGTAGATTGTGAGGCATCAGCCAACAGGAACGTGTAGATGCCGGCAGCCAGTAGGGAACTGGCGTGATGTAGCAGTGAGGTGTAGAGTGTGAGGCATGAGCCAACAGGGACATGTAGATGCCGGCACCAATAGGGAACTGGCGTGATGTAGCAGTGAGGTGTAGAGTGTGAAGCATGAGCCAACAGGGACGTGTAGATGCCGGCAGCCAGTAGGGAACTGGCGTGATGTAGAGTAGAGTGTGAGGCATCAGCCAATAGGGACGTGTAGATGCCGGCAGCCAATAGGGATCTGTCGTGATGTAGAATAGAGTGTGAGTCATCAGCCAACAGGGACGTGTAGATGCCGGCAGCCAGTAGGGAACTGGTATGATGTAGCAGTGAGCTGTAGAGTGTGAGGCATGAGCCAACAGGGATGTGTAGATGCCGGCAGCCAGTAGGGAACTGGCGTGATGTAGCAGTGAGGTGTAGAGTGTGAGGCATGAGCCAACAGGGACGTGTAGATGCCGGCAGCCAGTAGGGAACTGGCGTGATGTAGCAGTGAGGTGTAGAGTGTGAGGCATGAGCCAACATGGACGTGTAGATGCCTGCTGCCAGTAGGGAACTAGCGTGATGTAGAGTAGAGTGTGAGGCATCGGCAAACAATGAATTGTAGATGCCGACAGCCAATAGGGAACTGGCGTGATGTAGAGTAGAGTGTGAGGCATCGGCTAACAGGGAATTATAAATGCCGGCAGCCAATAGGGAACTGGCGTGATGTATAGTGGAGTGTGTGGCATCAGCCAACAGGGACGTGTAGATGCCGGCAGCTAGTAGGGAACTGGCGTGATGTAGCAGTGAGGTGTAGAGTGTGAGGCATGAGCCAACATGGACGTGTAGATGCCGGCAGCCAATAGGGAACTGGCGTGATGTAGAGTAGAGTGTGAGGCATCAGCCAACAGGGACGTGTAGATGCCGGCAGCCAATAGGAAACTGGCGTGATGTAGCAGTGAGGTGTAGAGTGTGAGGCATGAGCCAACACGGACGTGTAGATGCCGGCAGCCAGTAGGGAACTGGCGTGATGTAGAGTAGAGTTTGATGCATCAGCCAACAGGGACGTCTAGATGCCGGCAGCCAGTAGGGAACTAGCGTGATGTATAGTAGAGTGTGAGGCATCAGCCAACAGGGACATGTAGATGCCGGCAGCCAATAGGGATCTGGCGTGATGTAGAGTAGAGTGTGAGGCATCAGCCAACAGGGACGTGTAGATGCCGGCAGCCAGTAGGGAACTGGTATGATGTAGCAGTGAGCTGTAGAGTGTGAGGCATTAGCCAACAGGGACGTGTAGATGCCGGCAGCCAATAGGGAACTGGCGAATGTAGAGTAGAGTGTGAGTCATCAGCCAACAGGGACGTTTAGATGCCGGCAGCCAATAGGGAACTGGCGTGATGTAGCAGTGAGGTGTAGAGTGTGAGGCATCAGCCAACAGGGACGTGTAGATGCCGGCAGCCAAAAGGGAACTGGCGTGATGTAGAGTAGAGTGTGAGGCATGAGCCAACAGAGACGTGTAGATGCCGGCAGCCAGTAGGGAACTGGCGTGATGTAGAGTAGAGTGTGAGGCATGAGCCAACAGGGACGTGTAGATGCCGGCAGCCAATAGGGAACTGGCGTGATGTAGAGTAGAGTGTGAGGCATCAGCCAACAGGGACGTGTAGATGCCGGCAGCCAATAGGGAACTGGCGTGATGTAGAAGTGAGGTGTAGAGTGTAAGGCATGAGCCATCAGGGACGTGTAGATGCCGGCAGCCAGTAGGGAACTGGCGTGATGTAGCAGTGAGGTGTAGAGTGTTAGGCATGAGCCAACAGGGATGTGTAGATGCCGGCAGCCAATAGGGAACTGGCGTGATGTAGAGTAGAGTGTGAGGCATCAGCCAACAGGGACGTGTAATGCCGGCAGCCAATAGGGAACTGGCGTGATGTAGCAGTGATGTGTAGAGTGTGAGGCATGAGCCAACAGGGACGCGTAATTTGCCGGCAGCCAATAGGAAACTGGCGTGATGTAGATTAGAGTGTGAGGCATGAGCCAACAGGGACGTGTAGATGCCGGCAGCCAGTAGGGAACTGGCGTGATGTAGCAGTGAGGTGTAGAGATTGAGGTATGAGCCAACAGGGACGTGTAGATGCCGGCAGCCAGTAGGGAACTGTTATGATGTAGAGTAGAGTGTGAGGCATCAGCCAACAGGGACGTGTAGATGCCGGCAGCCAGTAGGGAACTGGCGTGATGTAGAGTAGAGTTTTTGCATCAGCCAACAGGGACGTGTAGATGCCGGCAGCCAATAGGGAACTGACGTGATGTAGCAGTGAGGTGTAGAGTGTGAGGCATGAGCCAACAGGGACGTGTAGATGCCGGCAGCCAGTAGGGAACTGGCGTGATGTAGAGTAGAGTGTCAGGCATCAGCCAACAGGGACGTGTAGATGCCGGCAGCCAATAGGGAACTGGCGTGATGTAGAGTAGAGTGTGAGGCATCAGCCAACATGGACGTGTAGATGCCGGCAGCCAATAGGGAACTGGCGTGATGTAGCAGTGAGGTGTAGAGTGATAGGCATGAGCCAACAGGGATGTGTAGATGCCGGCAGCCAATAGGGAACTGGCGTGATGTAGAGTAGAGTGTGAGGCATCAGCCAACATGGACGTGTAGATGCCGGCAGCCAATAGGGAACTGGCGTGATGTAGCAGTGATGTGTAGAGTGTGAGGCATGAGCCAACAGGGACGCGTAATTGCCGGCAGCCAATAGGAAACTGGCGTGATGTAGATTAGAGTGTGAGGCATGAGCCAATAGGGACGTGTAGATGCCGGCAGCCAGTAGGGAACTGGCGTGATGTAGCAGTGAGGTGTAGAGATTGAGGTATGAGCCAACAGGGACGTGTAGATGCCGGCAGCCAGTAGGGAACTGTTGTGATGTAGAGTAGAGTGTGAGGCATCAGCCAACAGGGACGTGTAGATGCCGGCAGCCAAGAGGGAACTGGCGTGATGTAGAGTAGATTGTAAGGCATCAGCCAACAGGAACGTGTAGATGCCGGCAGCCAGTAGGGAACTGGCGTGATGTAGCAGTGAGGTGTAGAGTGTGAGGCATGAGCCAACACGGACGTGTAGATGCCGGCAGCCAATAGGGAACTGGCGTGATGTAGCAGTGAGGTGTAGAGTGTGAGGCATGAGCCAACACGGACGTGTAGATGCCGGCAGCCAGTAGGGAACTGGCGTGATGTAGAGTAGAGTTTGATGCATCAGCCAACAGGGACGTCTAGATGCCGGCAGCCAGTAGGGAACTAGCGTGATGTAGAGTAGAGTGTGAGGCATCAGCTAACAGGGACATGTAGATGCCGGCAGCCAATAGGGATCTGGCGTGATGTAGAGTAGAGTGTGAGGCATCAGCCAACAGGGACGTGTAGATGCCGGCAGCCAGTAGGGAACTGGTATGATGTAGCAGTGAGCTAGAGAGTGTTAAGCATTAGCCAACAGGGACGTGTAGATGCCGGCAGCCAATAGGGAACTGGCGTGATGTAGCAGTGAGGTGTAGAGTGTGAGGCATGAGCCAACAGGGACGTGCAGATGCCGGCAGCCAATAGGGAACTGGCGTGATGTAGCAGTGAGGTGTAGAGTGTGAGGCATGAGCCAACAGGGACGTGTAGATGCCGGCAGCCAGTAGGGAACTGGCGTGATGTAGCAGTGAGGTGTAGAGTGTGAGGCATGAGCCAACAGGGACGTGTAGATGCCGGCAGCCAGTAATAGAACTAACTTGATGTAGCAGTGAGGTGTAGAGTGTGAGGCATGAGCCAACAGGGACGTGTAGTTGCCGGCAGCCAATAAGGAACTGGCGTGATGTAGAGTAGAGTGTGAGGCATGAGCCAACAGGGACGTGTAGATGCCGGCAGCCAATAGGGAACTGGCGTGATGTAGAGTAGAGTGTGAGGCATCAGCCAACAGGGACGTGTAGATGCCGGCATCCAATAGGGAACTGGCGTGATGTAGCAGTGAGGTGTAGAGTGTGAGGCATGAGCCAACAGGGACGCGTAATTGCCGGCAGCCAATAGGAAACTGGCGTGATGTAGATTAGAGTGTGAGGCATGAGCCAACAGGGACGTGTAGATGCCGGCAGCCAGTAGGGAACTGGCGTGATGTAGCAGTGAGGTGTAGAGTGTGAGGCATGAGCCAACAGGGACGTGTAGATGCCGGCAGCCAGTAGGGAACTGTTGTGATGTAGAGTAGAGTGTGAGGCATCAGCCAACAGGGACGTGTAGATGCCGGCAGCCAGTAGGGAACTGGCTTGATGTAGCAGTGAGGTGTAGAGTGTGAGGCATGAGCCAACAGGGACATGTAGATATCGGCAGCCAATAGGGAACTGGCGTGATGTAGCAGTGAGGTGTAGAGTGCGAGGCATGAGCCAACAGGGACGTGTAGTTCCTGGAAGTCAATAGGGAACTGGCGTGATGTAGCAGTGAGGTGTAGAGTGTGAGGCATGAGCCAACAGGGACGTGTAGATGCCGGCAGCAGATAGGGAACTGGCGTGACGTAGAATAGAGTGTTAGGCATCAGCCAACAGGGACGTGTAGATGCCGACAGCCAATAGGGAACTGGCGTGATGTAGCAGTGATGTGTAGGGTGTGAGGCATGAGCCAACAGGGACGTGTAGATGCCGGCAGCCAATAGGGAACTGGCGTGATGTAGAGTAGAGTGTGAGGCATGAGCCAACAGGGACGTGTAGATGCCGGCAGCTAGTAGGGAACTGGCGTGATGTAGCAGTGAGGTGTAAGTGTGAGGCATGAGCCAACAGGGACGTGTAGATGCCGGCAGCCAATAGGGAACTGGCGTGATGTAGAGTAGAGTGTGAGGCATCAGTCAACAGGGACGTGAAGATGCCGGCAGCCAATAGGGAACTGGAGTGATGTAGCAGTGAGGTGTAGAGTGTGAGGCATGAGCCAACAGGGACGTGTAGATGCCGGCAGACAATAGGGAACTGGCGTGATGTAGAGTAGAGTGTGAGGCATGAGCCAACAGGGACGTGTAGATGCCGGCAGCCAGTAGGGAACTGGCGTGATGTAGAGTAGAGTGTGAGGCATGAGCCAACATGGACGTGTAGATGCCGGCTGCCAGTAGGGAACTAGCGTGATGTAGAGTAGAGTGTGAGGCATCGGCCAACAATGAATTGTAGATGCCGGCAGCCAATAGGGAACTGGCGCTATGTAGAGTAGAGTGTGAGGCATCGGCTAACAGGGAATTGTAGATGCCGGCAGCCAATAGGGAACTGGCGTGATGTAGAGTAGAGTGTGTGGCATCAGCTAACAGGGACGTGTAGATGCCGGCAGCCAGTAGGGAACTGGCCTGATGTAGCAGTGAGGTGTAGAGTTTGAGGCATGAGCCAACATGGACGTGTAGATGCCGGCAGCCAATAGGGAACTGGCGTGATGTAGAGTAGAGTGTGAGGCATCAGCCAACAGGGACGTGTAGATGCCGGCAGACAATAGGGAACTGGCGTGATGTAGCAGTGAGGTGTAGAGTGTGAGGCATGAGCCAACACGGACGTGTAGATGCCGGCAGCCAGTAGGGAACTGGCGTGATGTAGAGTAGAGTTTGATGCATCAGCCAACAGGGACGTCTAGATCCCGGCAGCCAGTAGGGAACTAGCGTGATGTAGAGTAGAGTGTGAGGCATCAGCCAAGAGGGACATGTAGATGCCGGCAGCCAATAGGGATCTGGCGTGATGTAGTGTAGAGTGTGAGGCATCAGCCAACAGGGACGTGTAGATGCCGGCAGCCAGTAGGGAACTGGTATGATGTAGCAGTGCGCTGTAGAGTGTGAGGCATTAGCCAACAGGGACGTGTAGATGCTGGCAGCCAATAGGGAACTGGCGAATGTAGAGTAGAGTGTGAGTCATCAGCCAACAGGGACGTGTAGATGCCGGCAGCCAATAGGGAACTGGCGTGATGTAGCAGTGAGGTGTAGAGTGTGAGGCATGAGCCAACAGGGACGTGTAGATGCCGGCAGCCAATAGGGAAATGGCGTGATGTAGAGTAGAGTGTGAGGCATGAGCCAACAGAGACGTGTAGATGCCGGCAGCCAGTAGGGAACTGGCGTGATGTAGAGTAGAGTGTGAGGCATGATCCAACAGGGACGTGTAGATGCCGGCAGCCAATAGGGAACTGGCGTGATGTAGAGTAGAGTGTGAGTCATCAGCCAACAGGGACGTGTAGATGCCGGCAGCTAATAGGGAACTGGCGTGATGTAGAGTAGAGTGTGAGGCATCAGCCAACAGGGACGTGTAGATGCCGGCAGCCAATAGGGAACTGGCGTGATGTAGAGTAGAGTGTGAGGCATCAGCCAACAGGGACGTGTAGATGCCGGCAGCCAGTAGGGATCTGGCGTGATGTAGCAGTGAGGTGTAGAGTGTTAGGCATGAGCCAACAGGGATGTGTAGATGCCGGCAGCCAATAGGGAACTGGCGTGATGTAGAGTAGAGTGTGAGGCATCAGCCAACAGGGACGTGTAGATGCCGGCAGCCAGTAGGGAACTGGTATGATGTAGCAGTTAGCTGTAGAGTGTGAGGCATGAGCCAACAGGGACGTGTAGATGCCGGCAGCCAATAGGGAACTGGCGTGATGTAGAGTAGAGTGTGAGGCATCAGCCAACAGGGACATGTAGATGCCTGCAGCCAATAGGGAACTGGCGTGATGTAGAGTAGAGTGTGAGGCATCAGCCAACAGGGACGTGTAGATGCCGGCAGCCAATAGGGAACTGGCGTAATGTAGAGTAGAGTGTGAGGCATCAGCCAACAGGGACGTGTAGATGCCGGCAGCCAGTAGGGTACTTTTGTGATGTAGAGTAGAGTGTGAGGCATGAGCCAACAGGGACGTGTAGATGCCGGCAGCCAGTAGGGAACTGTTGTGATGTAGAGTAGAGTGTGAGGCATCAGCCAACAGGGACGTGTAGATGCCGGCAGCCAGTAGGGAACTAACGTGATGTAGCAGTGAGGTGTAGAGTGTGAGGCATGAGCCAACAGGGACGTGTAGATGCCGGCAGCCAATAGGGAACTGGCGTGATGTAGAGTAGAGTGTGAGGCATCAGCCAACAGGGACGTGTAGATGCCGGCAGCCAATAGGGAACTGGCGTAATGTAGAGTAGAGTGTGAGGCATCAGCCAACAGGGACGTGTAGATGCCGGCAGCCAAGAGGGAACTGGCGAGATGTAGAGTAGATTGTGAGGCATCAGCCAACAGGAACGTGTAGATGCCGGCAGCCAGTAGGGAACTGGCGTGATGTAGCAGTGAGGTGTAGAGTGTGAGGCATGAGCCAACAGGGACATGTAGATGCCGGCACCAATAGGGAACTGGCGTGATGTAGCAGTGAGGTGTAGAGTGTGAAGCATGAGCCAACAGGGACGTGTAGATGCCGGCAGCCAGTAGGGAACTGGCGTGATGTAGAGTAGAGTGTGAGGCATCAGCCAATAGGGACGTGTAGATGCCGGCAGCCAATAGGGATCTGTCGTGATGTAGAATAGAGTGTGAGTCATCAGCCAACAGGGACGTGTAGATGCCGGCAGCCAGTAGGGAACTGGTATGATGTAGCAGTGAGCTGTAGAGTGTGAGGCATGAGCCAACAGGGACGTGTAGATGCCGGCAGCCAGTAGGGAACTGGCGTGATGTAGCAGTGAGGTGTAGAGTGTGAGGCATGAGCCAACAGGGACGTGTAGATGCCGGCAGCCAGTAGGGAACTGGCGTGATGTAGCAGTGAGGTGTAGAGTGTGAGGAGTGAGCCAACATGGACGTGTAGATGCCGGCTGCCAGTAGGTAACTAGCGTGATGTAGAGTAGAGTGTGAGGCATCGGCAAACAATGAATTGTAGATGCCGACAGCCAGTAGGGAACTAGCGTGATGTAGAGTAGAGTGTGAGGCATCAGCCAACAGGGACATGTAGATGCCGGCAGCCAATAGGGAACTGGCGTGATGTAGAGTAGAGTGTGAGGCATGAGCCAACAGGGACGTGTAGATGCCGGTAGCTAGTAGGGAACTGTCGTGATGTAGCAGTGAGGTGTAGAGTGTGAGGCATGAGCCAACATGGACGTGTAGATGCCGGCAGCCAATAGGGAACTGGCGTGATGTAGAGTAGAGTGTGAGGCATCAGCCAACAGGGACGTGTAGATGCCGGCAGCCAATAGGAAACTGGCGTGATGTAGCAGTGAGGTGTAGAGTGTGATGCATGAGCCAACACGGACGTGTAGATGCCGGCAGCCAGTAGGGAACTGGCGTGATGTAGAGTAGAGTTTGATGCATCAGCCAACAGGGACGTCTAGATGCCGGCAGCCAGTAGGGAACTAGCGTGATGTAGAGTAGAGTGTGAGGCATCAGCCAACAGGGACATGTAGATGCCGGCAGCCAATAGGGATCTGGCGTGATGTAGAGTAGAGTGTGAGGCATCAGCCAACAGGGACGTGTAGATGCCGGCAGCCAGTAGGGAACTGGTATGATGTAGCAGTGAGCTGTAGAGTGTGAGGCATTAGCCAACAGGGACGTGTAGATGCCGGCAGCCAATAGGGAACTGGCGAATGTAGAGTAGAGTGTGAGTCATCAGCCAACAGGGACGTGTAGATGCCGGCAGCCAATAGGGAACTGGCGTGATGTAGCAGTGAGGTGTAGAGTGTGAGGCATGAGCCAACAGGGACGTGTAGATGCCGGCAGCCAATAGGGAACTGGCGTGATGTAGAGTAGAGTGTGAGGCATGAGCCAACAGAGACGTGTAGATGCCGGCAGCCAGTAGGGAACAGGCGTGATGTAGAGTAGAGTGTGAGGAATGAGCCAACAGGGACGTGTAGATGCCGGCAGCCAATAGGGAACTGGCGTGATGTAGAGTAGAGTGTGAGGCATCAGCCAACAGGGACGTGTAGATGCCGGCAGCCAATAGGGAACTGGCGTGATGTAGAAGTGAGGTGTAGAGTGTGAGGCATGAGCCATCAGGGACGTGTAGATGCCGGCAGCCAGTAGGGAACTGGCGTGATGTAGCAGTGAGGTGTAGAGTGTTAGGCATGAGCCAACAGGGATGTGTAGATGCCGGCAGCCAATAGGGAACTGGCGTGACGTAGAATAGAGTGTTAGGCATCAGTCAACAGGAACGTGTAGATGCCGACAGCCAATAGGGAACTGGCGTGATGTAGCAGTGATGTGTAGGGTGTGAGGCATGAGCCAACAGGGACGTGTAGATGCCGGCAGCCAATAGGGAACTGGCGTGATGTAGAGTAGAGTGTGAGGCATGAGCCAACAGGGACGTGTAGATGCCGGTAGCTAGTAGGGAACTGTCGTGATGTAGCAGTGAGGTGTAGAGTGTGAGGCATGAGCCAACAGGGACGTGTAGATGCCGGCACCCAATAGGGAACTGGCGTGATGTAGAGTAGAGTTTGATGCATCAGCCAACAGGGACGTCTAGATGCCGGCAGCCAGTAGGGAACTAGCGTGATGTAGAGTAGAGTTTGATGCATCAGCCAACAGGGACGTCTAGATGCCGGCAGCCAGTAGGGAACTAGCGTGATGTAGAGTAGAGTGTGAGGCATCAGCCAACAGGGACATGTAGATGCCGGCAGCCAATAGGGATCTGGCGTGATGTAGAGTAGAGTGTGAGGCATCAGCCAACAGGGACGTGTAGATGCCGGCAGCCAGTAGGGAACTGGTATGATGTAGCAGTGAGCTGTAGAGTGTGAGGCATTAGCCAACAGGGACGTGTAGATGCCGGCAGCCAATAGGGAACTGGCGAATGTAGAGTAGAGTGTGAGTCATCAGCCAACAGGGACGTGTAGATGCCGGCAGCCAATAGGGAACTGGCGTGATGTAGCAGTGAGGTGTAGAGTGTGAGGCATGAGCCAACAGGGACGTGTAGATGCCGGCAGCCAATAGGGAACTGGAGTGATGTAGAGTAGAGTGTGAGGCATGAGCCAACAGAGACGTGTAGATGCCGGCAGCCAGTAGGGAACTGGCGTGATGTAGAGTAGAGTGTGAGGAATGAGCCAACAGGGACGTGTAGATGCCGGCAGCCAATAGGGAACTGGTGTGATGTAGAGTAGAGTGTGAGGCATCAGCCAACAGGGACGTGTAGATGCCGGCAGCCAATAGGGAACTGGCGTGATGTAGAAGTGAGGTGTAGAGTGTGAGGCATGAGCCATCAGGGACGTGTAGATGCCGGCAGCCAGTAGGGAACTGGCGTGATGTAGCAGTGAGGTGTAGAGTGTTAGGCATGAGCCAACAGGGATGTGTAGATGCCGGCAGCCAATAGGGAACTGGCGTGGTGTAGAGTAGAGTGTGAGGCATCAGCCAACATGGACGTGTAGATGCCGGCAGCCAATAGGGAACTGGCGTGATGTAGCAGTGATGTGTAGAGTGTGAGGCATGAGCCAACAGGGACGCGTAATTGCCGGCAGCCAATAGGAAACTGGCGTGATGTAGATTAGAGTGTGAGGCATGAGCCAATAGGGACGTGTAGATGCCGGCAGCCAGTAGGGAACTGGCGTGATGTAGCAGTGAGGTGTAGAGATTGAGGTATGAGCCAACAGGGACGTGTAGATGCCGGCAGCCAGTAGGGAACTGTTGTGATGTAGAGTAGAGTGTGAGGCATCAGCCAACAGGGACGTGTAGATGCCGGCAGCCAAGAGGGAACTGGCGTGATGTAGAGTAGATTGTAAGGCATCAGCCAACAGGAACGTGTAGATGCCGGCAGCCAGTAGGGAACTGGCGTGATGTAGCAGTGAGGTGTAGAGTGTGAGGCATGAGCCAACACGGACGTGTAGATGCCGGCAGCCAATAGGGAACTGGCGTGATGTAGCAGTGAGGTGTAGAGTGTGAGGCATGAGCCAACACGGACGTGTAGATGCCGGCAGCCAATAGGGAACTGGCGTGATGTAGAGTAGAGTTTGATGCATCAGCCAACAGGGACGTCTAGATGCCGGCAGCCAGTAGGGAACTAGCGTGATGTAGAGTAGAGTGTGAGGCATCAGCTAACAGGGACATGTAGATGCCGGCAGCCAATAGGGATCTGGCGTGATGTAGAGTAGAGTGTGAGGCATCAGCCAACAGGGACGTGTAGATGCCGGCAGCCAGTAGGGAACTGGTATGATGTAGCAGTGAGCTAGAGAGTGTTAAGCATTAGCCAACAGGGACGTGTAGATGCCGGCAGCCAATAGGGAACTGGCGTGATGTAGCAGTGAGGTGTAGAGTGTGAGGCATGAGCCAACAGGGACGTGCAGATGCCGGCAGCCAATAGGGAACTGGCGTGATGTAGAGTAGAGTGTGAGGCATGAGCCAACAGGGACGTGTAGATGCCGGCAGCCAATAGGGAACTGGCGTGATGTAGAGTAGAGTGTGAGGCATCAGCCAACAGGGACGTGTAGATGCCGGCAGCCAATAGGGAACTGGCGTGATGTAGCAGTGAGGTGTAGAGTGTGAGGCATGAGCCAACAGGGACGCGTAATTGCCGGCAGCCAATAGGAAACTGGCGTGATGTAGATTAGAGTGTGAGGCATGAGCCAACAGGGACGTGTAGATGCCGGCAGCCAGTAGGGAACTGGCGTGATGTAGCAGTGAGGTGTAGAGTGTGAGGCATGAGCCAACATGGACGTGTAGATGCCGGCAGCCAATAGGGAACTGGCGTGATGTAGAGTAGAGTGTGAGGCATCAGCCAACAGGGACGTGTAGATGCCTGCAGCCAATAGGAAACTGGCGTGATGTAGCAGTGAGGTGTAGAGTGTGAGGCATGAGCCAACACGGACGTGTAGATGCCGGCAGCCAGTAGGGAACTGGCGTGATGTAGAGTAGAGTTTGATGCATCAGCCAACAGGGACGTGTAGATGCCGGCAGCCAATAGGGAACTGGCGTGATGTAGCAGTGAGGTGTAGAGTGTGAGGCATGAGCCAACAGGGACGTGTAGATGCCGGCAGCCAATAGGGAACTGGCGTGATGTAGAGTAGAGTGTGAGGCATGAGCCAACAGAGACGTGTAGATGCCGGCAGCCAGTAGGGAACTGGCGTGATGTAGAGTAGAGTGTGAGGAATGAGCCAACAGGGACGTGTAGATGCCGGCAGCCAATAGGGATCTGGCGTGATGTAGAGTAGAGTGTGAGGCATCAGCCAACAGGGACGTGTAGATGCCGGCAGCCAGTAGGGAACTGGTATGATGTAGCAGTAAGCTGTAGAGTGTGAGGCATTAGCCAACAGGGACGTGTAGATGCCGGCAGCCAATAGGGAACTGGCGAATGTAGAGTAGAGTGTGAGTCATCAGCCAACAGGGACGTGTAGATGCCGGCAGCCAATAGGGAACTGGCGTGATGTAGCAGTGAGGTGTAGAGTGTGAGGCATGAGCCAACAGGGACGTGTAGATGCCGGCAGCCAATAGGGAACTGGCGTGATGTAGAGTAGAGTGTGAGGCATGAGCCAACAGAGACGTGTAGATGCCGGCAGCCAGTAGGGAACTGGCGTGATGTAGAGTAGAGTGTGAGGAATGAGCCAACAGGGACGTGTAGATGCCGGCAGCCAATAGGGAACTGGCGTGATGTAGAGTAGAGTGTGAGGCATCAGCCAACAGGGACGTGTAGATGCCGGCAGCCAATAGGGAACTGGCGTGATGTAGAAGTGAGGTGTAGAGTGTGAGGCATGAGCCATCAGGGACGTGTAGATGCCGGCAGCCAGTAGGGAACTGGCGTGATGTAGCAGTGAGGTGTAGAGTGTTAGGCATGAGCCAACAGGGATGTGTAGATGCCGGCAGCCAATAGGGAACTGGCGTGATGTAGAGTAGAGTGTGAGGCATCAGCGAACATTGACGTGTAGATGCCGGCAGCCAATAGGGAACTGGCGTGATGTAGCAGTGATGTGTAGAGTGTGAGGCATGAGCCAACAGGGACGCGTAATTGGCGGCAGCCAATAGGAAACTGGCGTGATGTAGATTAGAGTGTGAGGCATGAGCCAATAGGGACGTGTAGATGCCGGCAGCCAGTAGGGAACTGGCGTGATGTAGCAGTGAGGTGTAGAGATTGAGGTATGAGCCAACAGGGACGTGTAGATGCCGGCAGCCAGTAGGGAACTGTTGTGATGTAGAGTAGAGTGTGAGGCATCAGCCAACAGGAACGTGTAGATGCCGGCAGCCAAGAGGGAACTGGCGTGATGTAGAGTAGATTGTAAGGCATCAGCCAACAGGAACGTGTAGATGCCGGCAGCCAGTAGGGAACTGGCGTGATGTAGCAGTGAGGTGTAGAGTGTGAGGCATGAGCCAACACGGACGTGTAGATGCCGGCAGCCAATAGGGAACTGGCGTGATGTAGCAGTGAGGTGTAGAGTGTGAGGCATGAGCCAACACGGACGTGTAGATGCCGGCAGCCAGTAGGGAACTGGCGTGATGTAGAGTAGAGTTTGATGCATCAGCCAACAGGGACGTCTAGATGCCGGCAGCCAGTAGGGAACTAGCGTGATGTAGAGTAGAGTGTGAGGCATCAGCTAACAGGGACATGTAGATGCCGGCAGCCAATAGGGATCTGGCGTGATGTAGAGTAGAGTGTGAGGCATCAGCCAACAGGGACGTGTAGATGCCGGCAGCCAGTAGGGAACTGGTATGATGTAGCAGTGAGCTAGAGAGTGTTAAGCATTAGCCAACAGGGACGTGTAGATGCCGGCAGCCAATAGGGAACTGGCGTGATGTAGCAGTGAGGTGTAGAGTGTGAGGCATGAGCCAACAGGGACGTGCAGATGCCGGCAGCCAATAGGGAACTGGCGTGATGTAGCAGTGAGGTGTAGAGTGTGAGGCATGAGCCAACAGGGACGTGTAGATGCCGGCAGCCAGTAGGGAACTGGTGTGATGTAGCAGTGAGGTGTAGTGTGTGAGGCATGAGCCAACAGGGACGTGTAGATGCCGGCAGCCAGTAATAGAACTAACTTGATGTAGCAGTGAGGTGTAGAGTGTGAGGCATGAACCAACAGGGACGTGTAGTTGCCGGCAGCCAATAGGGAACTGGCGTGATGTAGAGTAGAGTGTGAGGCATGAGCCAACAGGGACGTGTAGATGCCGGCAGCCAATAGGGAACTGGCGTGATGTAGAGTAGAGTGTGAGGCATCAGCCAACAGGGACGTGTAGATGCCGGCAGCCAATAGGGAACTGGCGTGATGTAGCAGTGAGGTGTAGAGTGTGAGGCATGAGCCAACAGGGACGCGTAATTGCCGGCAGCCAATAGGAAACTGGCGTGATGTAGATTAGAGTGTGAGGCATGAGCCAACAGGGACGTGTAGATGCCGGCAGCCAGTAGGGAACTGGCGTGATGTAGCAGTGAGGTGTAGAGTGTGAGGCATGAGCCAACAGGGACGTGTAGATGCCGGCAGCCAGTAGGGAACTGTTGTGATGTAGAGTAGAGTGTGAGGCATCAGCCAACAGGGACGTGTAGATGCCGGCAGCCAGTAGGGAACTGGCTTGATGTAGCAGTGAGGTGTAGAGTGTGAGGCATGAGCCAACAGGGACATGTAGATATCGGCAGCCAATAGGGAACTGGCGTGATGTAGCAGTGAGGTGTAGAGTGCGAGGCATGAGCCATCAGGGACGTGTAGTTCCTGGAAGTCAATAGGGAACTGGCGTGATGTAGCAGTGAGGTGTAGAGTGTGAGGCATGAGCCAACAGGGACGTGTAGATGCCGGCAGCCAATAGGGAACTGGCGTGACGTAGAATAGAGTGTTAGGCATCAGCCAACAGGGACGTGTAGATGCCGACAGCCAATAGGGAACTGGCGTGATGTAGCAGTGATGTGTAGGGTGTGAGGCATGAGCCAACAGGGACGTGTAGATGCCGGCAGCCAATAGGGAACTGGCGTGATGTAGAGTAGAGTGTGAGGCATGAGCCAACAGGGACGTGTAGATGCCGGCAGCTAGTAGGGAACTGGCGTGATGTAGCAGTGAGGTGTAAGTGTGAGGCATGAGCCAACAGGGACGTGTAGATGCCGGCAGCCAATAGGGAACTGGCGTGATGTAGAGTAGAGTGTGAGGCATCAGTCAACAGGGACGTGAAGATGCCGGCAGCCAATAGGGAACTGGAGTGATGTAGCAGTGAGGTGTAGAGTGTGAGGCATGAGCCAACAGGGACGTGTAGATGCCGGCAGACAATAGGGAACTGGCGTGATGTAGAGTAGAGTGTGAGGCATGAGCCAACAGGGACGTGTAGATGCCGGCAGCCAGTAGGGAACTGGCGTGATGTAGAGTAGAGTGTGAGGCATGAGCCAACATGGACGTGTAGATGCCGGCTGCCAGTAGGGAACTAGCGTGATGTAGAGTAGAGTGTGAGGCATCGGCCAACAATGAATTGTAGATGCCGGCAGCCAATAGGGAACTGGCGTGATGTAGAGTAGAGTGTGAGGCATCGGCTAACAGGGAATTGTAGATGCCGGCAGCCAATAGGGAACTGGCGTGATGTAGAGTAGAGTGTGTGGCATCAGCTAACAGGGACGTGTAGATGCCGGCAGCCAGTAGGGAACTGGCGTGATGTAGCAGTGAGGTGTAGAGTGTGAGGCATGAGCCAACATGGACGTGTAGATGCCGGCAGCCAATAGGGAACTGGCGTGATGTAGAGTAGAGTGTGAGGCATGAGCCAACAGGGACGTGTAGATGCCGGCAGCTAGTAGGGAACTGGCGTGATGTAGCAGTGAGGTATAAGTGTGAGGCATGAGCCAACAGGGACGTGTAGATGCCGGCAGCCAATAGGGAACTGGCGTGATGTAGAGTAGAGTGTGAGGCATCAGTCAACAGGGACGTGAAGATGCCGGCAGCCAATAGGGAACTGGAGTGATGTAGCAGTGAGGTGTAGAGTGTGAGGCATGAGCCAACAGGGACGTGTAGATGCCGGCAGACAATAGGGAACTGGCGTGATGTAGAGTAGAGTGTGAGGCATCAGCCAACAGGGACGTGTAGTTCCTGGAAGTCAATAGGGAACTGGCGTGATGTAGCAGTGAGGTGTAGAGTGTGAGGCATGAGCCAACAGGGACGTGTAGATGCCGGCAGCCAATAGGGAACTGGCGTGACGTAGAATAGAGTGTTAGGCATCAGCCAACAGGGGCGTGTAGATGCCGACAGCCAATAGGGAACTGGCGTGATGTAGCAGTGATGTGTAGGGTGTGAGGCATGAGCCAACAGGGACGTGTAGATGCCGGCAGCCAATAGGGAACTGGCGTGATGTAGAGTAGAGTGTGAGGCATGAGCCAACAGGGACGTGTAGATGCCGGCAGCTAGTAGGGAACTGGCGTGATGTAGCAGTGAGGTGTAAGTGTGAGGCATGAGCCAACAGGGACGTGTAGATGCCGGCAGCCAATAGGGAACTGGCGTGATGTAGAGTAGAGTGTGAGGCATCAGTCAACAGGGACGTGAAGATGCCGGCAGCCAATAGGGAACTGGAGTGATGTAGCAGTGAGGTGTAGAGTGTGAGGCATGAGCCAACAGGGACGTGTAGATGCCGGCAGACAATAGGGAACAGGCGTGATGTAGAGTAGAGTGTGAGGCATGAGCCAACAGGGACGTGTAGATGCCGGCAGCCAGTAGGGAACTGGCGTGATGTAGAGTAGAGTGTGAGGCATGAGCCAACATGGACGTGTAGATGCCGGCTGCCAGTAGGGAACTAGCGTGATGTAGAGTAGAGTGTGAGGCATCGGCCAACAATGAATTGTAGATGCCGGCAGCCAATAGGGAACTGGCGTGATGTAGAGTAGAGTGTGAGGCATCGGCTAACAGGGAATTGTAGATGCCGGCAGCCAATAGGGAACTGGCGTGATGTAGAGTAGAGTGTGTGGCATCAGCTAACAGGGACGTGTAGATGCCGGCAGCCAGTAGGGAACTGGCGTGATGTAGCAGTGAGGTGTAGAGTGTGAGGCATGAGCCAACATGGACGTGTAGATGCCGGCAGCCAATAGGGAACTGGCGTGATGTAGAGTAGAGTGTGAGGCATCAGCCAACAGGGACGTGTAGATGCCGGCAGCCAATAGGGAACTGGCGTGATGTAGCAGTGAGGTGTAGAGTGTGAGGCATGAGCCAACACGGACGTGTAGATGCCGGCAGCCAGTAGGGAACTGGCGTGATGTAGAGTAGAGTTTGATGCATCAGCCAACAGGGACGTCTAGATCCCGGCAGCCAGTAGGGAACTAGCGTGATGTAGAGTAGAGTGTGAGGCATCAGCCAAGAGGGACATGTAGATGCCGGCAGCCAATAGGGATCTGGCGTGATGTAGTGTAGAGTGTGAGGCATCAGCCAACAGGGACGTGTAGATGCCGGCAGCCAGTAGGGAACTGGTATGATGTAGCAGTGCGCTGTAGAGTGTGAGGCATTAGCCAACAGGGACGTGTAGATGCTGGCAGCCAATAGGGAACTGGCGAATGTAGAGTAGAGTGTGAGTCATCAGCCAACAGGGACGTGTAGATGCCGGCAGCCAATAGGGAACTGGCGTGATGTAGCAGTGAGGTGTAGAGTGTGAGGCATGAGCCAACAGGGACGTGTAGATGCCGGCAGCCAATAGGGAACTGGCGTGATGTAGCAGTGAGGTGTAGAGTGTGAGGCATGAGCCAACACGGACGTGTAGATGCCGGCAGCCAGTAGGGAACTGGCGTGATGTAGAGTAGAGTTTGATGCATCAGCCAACAGGGACGTCTAGATGCCGGCAGCCAGTAGGGAACTAGCGTGATGTAGAGTAGAGTGTGAGGCATCAGCTAACAGGGACATGTAGATGCCGGCAGCCAATAGGGATCTGGCGTGATGTAGAGTAGAGTGTGAGGCATCAGCCAACAGGGACGTGTAGATGCCGGCAGCCAGTAGGGAACTGGTATGATGTAGCAGTGAGCTAGAGAGTGTTAAGCATTAGCCAACAGGGACGTGTAGATGCCGGCAGCCAATAGGGAACTGGCGTGATGTAGCAGTGAGGTGTAGAGTGTGAGGCATGAGCCAACAGGGACGTGCAGATGCCGGCAGCCAATAGGGAACTGGCGTGATGTAGCAGTGAGGTGTAGAGTGTGAGGCATGAGCCAACAGGGACGTGTAGATGCCGGCAGCCAGTAGGGAACTGGCGTGATGTAGCAGTGAGGTGTAGAGTGTGAGGCATGAGCCAACAGGGACGTGTAGATGCCGGCAGCCAGTAATAGAACTAACTTGATGTAGCAGTGAGGTGTAGAGTGTGAGGCATGAGCCAACAGGGACGTGTAGTTGCCGGCAGCCAATAGGGAACTGGCGTGATGTAGAGTAGAGTGTGAGGCTTGAGCCAACAGGGACGTGTAGATGCCGGCAGCCAATAGGGAACTGGCGTGATGTAGAGTAGAGTGTGAGGCATCAGCCAACAGGGACGTGTAGATGCCGGCAGCCAATAGGGAACTGGCGTGATGTAGCAGTGAGGTGTAGAGTGTGAGGCATGAGCCAACAGGGACGCGTAATTGCCGGCAGCCAATAGGAAACTGGCGTGATGTAGATTAGAGTGTGAGGCATGAGCCAACAGGGACGTGTAGATGCCGGCAGCCAGTAGGGAACTGGCGTGATGTAGCAGTGAGGTGTAGAGTGTGAGGCATGAGCCAACAGGGACGTGTAGATGCCGGCAGCCAGTAGGGAACTGTTGTGATGTAGAGTAGAGTGTGAGGCATCAGCCAACAGGGACGTGTAGATGCCGGCAGCCAGTAGGGAACTGGCTTGATGTAGCAGTGAGGTGTAGAGTGTGAGGCATGAGCCAACAGGGACATGTAGATATCGGCAGCCAATAGGGAACTGGCGTGATGTAGCAGTGAGGTGTAGAGTGCGAGGCATGAGCCAACAGGGACGTGTAGTTCCTGGAAGTCAATAGGGAACTGGCGTGATGTAGCAGTGAGGTGTAGAGTGTGAGGCATGAGCCAACAGGGACGTGTAGATGCCGGCAGCCAATAGGGAACTGGCGTGACGTAGAATAGAGTGTTAGGCATCAGCCAACAGGGACGTGTAGATGCCGACAGCCAATAGGGAACTGGCGTGATGTAGCAGTGATGTGTAGGGTGTGAGGCATGAGCCAACAGGGACGTGTAGATGCCGGCAGCCAATAGGGAACTGGCGTGATGTAGAGTAGAGTGTGAGGCATGAGCCAACAGGGACGTGTAGATGCCGGCAGCTAGTAGGGAACTGGCGTGATGTAGCAGTGAGGTGTAAGTGTGAGGCATGAGCCAACAGGGACGTGTAGATGCCGGCAGCCAATAGGGAACTGGCGTGATGTAGAGTAGAGTGTGAGGCATCAGTCAACAGGGACGTGAAGATGCCGGCAGCCAATAGGGAACTGGAGTGATGTAGCAGTGAGGTGTAGAGTGTGAGGCATGAGCCAACAGGGACGTGTAGATGCCGGCAGACAATAGGGAACTGGCGTGATGTAGAGTAGAGTGTGAGGCATGAGCCAACAGGGACGTGTAGATGCCGGCAGCCAGTAGGGAACTGGCGTGATGTAGAGTAGAGTGTGAGGCATGAGCCAACATGGACGTGTAGATGCCGGCTGCCAGTAGGGAACTAGCGTGATGTAGAGTAGAGTGTGAGGCATCGGCCAACAATGAATTGTAGATGCCGGCAGCCAATAGGGAACTGGCGTGATGTAGAGTAGAGTGTGAGGCATCGGCTAACAGGGAATTGTAGATGCCGGCAGCCAATAGGGAACTGGCGTGATGTAGAGTAGAGTGTGTGGCATCAGCTAACAGGGACGTGTAGATGCCGGCAGCCAGTAGGGAACTGGCGTGATGTAGCAGTGAGGTGTAGAGTGTGAGGCATGAGCCAACATGGACGTGTAGATGCCGGCAGCCAATAGGGAACTGGCGTGATGTAGAGTAGAGTGTGAGGCATGAGCCAACAGGGACGTGTAGATGCCGGCAGCTAGTAGGGAACTGGCGTGATGTAGCAGTGAGGTGTAAGTGTGAGGCATGAGCCAACAGGGACGTGTAGATGCCGGCAGCCAATAGGGAACTGGCGTGATGTAGAGTAGAGTGTGAGGCATCAGTCAACAGGGACGTGAAGATGCCGGCAGCCAATAGGGAACTGGAGTGATGTAGCAGTGAGGTGTAGAGTGTGAGGCATGAGCCAACAGGGACGTGTAGATGCCGGCAGACAATAGGGAACTGGCGTGATGTAGAGTAGAGTGTGAGGCATCAGCCAACAGGGACGTGTAGATGCCGGCAGCCAGTAGGGAACTGGCTTGATGTAGCAGTGAGGTGTAGAGTGTGAGGCATGAGCCAACAGGGACATGTAGATATCGGCAGCCAATAGGGAACTGGCGTGATGTAGCAGTGAGGTGTAGAGTGCGAGGCATGAGCCAACAGGGACGTGTAGTTCCTGGAAGTCAATAGGGAACTGGCGTGATGTAGCAGTGAGGTGTAGAGTGTGAGGCATGAGCCAACAGGGACGTGTAGATGCCGGCAGCCAATAGGGAACTGGCGTGACGTAGAATAGAGTGTTAGGCATCAGCCAACAGGGACGTGTAGATGCCGACAGCCAATAGGGAACTGGCGTGATGTAGCAGTGATGTGTAGGGTGTGAGGCATGAGCCAACAGGGACGTGTAGATGCCGGCAGCCAATAGGGAACTGGCGTGATGTAGAGTAGAGTGTGAGGCATGAACTACAGGGACGTGTAGATGCCGGCAGCTAGTAGGGAACTGGCGTGATGTAGCAGTGAGGTGTAAGTGTGAGGCATGAGCCAACAGGGACGTGTAGATGCCGGCAGCCAATAGGGAACTGGCGTGATGTAGAGTAGAGTGTGAGGCATCAGTCAACAGGGACGTGAAGATGCCGGCAGCCAATAGGGAACTGGAGTGATGTAGCAGTGAGGTGTAGAGTGTGAGGCATGAGCCAACAGGGACGTGTAGATGCCGGCAGACAATAGGGAACTGGCGTGATGTAGAGTAGAGTGTGAGGCATGAGCCAACAGGGACGTGTAGATGCCGGCAGCCAGTAGGGAACTGGCGTGATGTAGAGTAGAGTGTGAGGCATGAGCCAACATGGACGTGTAGATGCCGGCTGCCAGTAGGGAACTAGCGTGATGTAGAGTAGAGTGTGAGGCATCGGCCAACAATGAATTGTAGATGCCGGCAGCCAATAGGGAACTGGCGTGATGTAGAGTAGAGTGTGAGGCATCGGCTAACAGGGAATTGTAGATGCCGGCAGCCAATAGGGAACTGGCGTGATGTAGAGTAGAGTGTGTGGCATCAGCTAACAGGGACGTGTAGATGCCGGCAGCCAGTAGGGAACTGGCGTGATGTAGCAGTGAGGTGTAGAGTGTGAGGCATGAGCCAACATGGACGTGTAGATGCCGGCAGCCAATAGGGAACTGGCGTGATGTAGAGTAGAGTGTGAGGCATCAGCCAACAGGGACGTGTAGATGCCGGCAGCCAATAGGGAACTGGCGTGATGTAGCAGTGAGGTGTAGAGTGTGAGGCATGAGCCAACACGGACGTGTAGCTGCCGGCAGCCAGTAGGGAACTGGCGTGATGTAGAGTAGAGTTTGATGCATCAGCCAACAGGGACGTCTAGATCCCGGCAGCCAGTAGGGAACTAGCGTGATGTAGAGTAGAGTGTGAGGCATCAGCCAAGAGGGACATGTAGATGCCGGCAGCCAATAGGGATCTGGCGTGATGTAGTGTAGAGTGTGAGGCATCAGCCAACAGGGACGTGTAGATGCCGGCAGCCAGTAGGGAACTGGTATGATGTAGCAGTGCGCTGTAGAGTGTGAGGCATTAGCCAACAGGGACGTGTAGATGCTGGCAGCCAATAGGGAACTGGCGAATGTAGAGTAGAGTGTGAGTCATCAGCCAACAGGGACGTGTAGATGCCGGCAGCCAATAGGGAACTGGCGTGATGTAGCAGTGAGGTGTAGAGTGTGAGGCATGAGCCAACAGGGACGTGTAGATGCCGGCAGCCAATAGGGAAATGGCGTGATGTAGAGTAGAGTGTGAGGCATGAGCCAACAGAGACGTATAGATGCCGGCAGCCAGTAGGGAACTGGCGTGATGTAGAGTAGAGTGTGAGGCATGATCCAACAGGGACGTGTAGATGCCGGCAGCCAATAGGGAACTGGCGTGATGTAGAGTAGAGTGTGAGTCATCAGCCAACAGGGACGTGTAGATGCCTGCAGCTAATAGGGAACTGGCGTGATGTAGAGTAGAGTGTGAGGCATCAGCCAACAGGGACGTGTAGATGCCGGCAGCCAATAGGGAACTGGCGTGATGTAGAGTAGAGTGTGAGGCATCAGCCAACAGGGACATGTAGATGCCTGCAGCCAATAGGGAACTGGCGTGATGTAGAGTAGAGTGTGAGGCATCAGCCAACAGGGACGTGTAGATGCCGGCAGCCAATAGGGAACTGGCGTAATGTAGAGTAGAGTGTGAGGCATCAGCCAACAGGGACGTGTAGATGCCGGCAGCCAGTAGGGTACTTTTGTGATGTAGAGTAGAGTGTGAGGCATGAGCCAACATGGACGTGTAGATGCCGGCAGCCAGTAGGGAACTGTTGTGATGTAGAGTAGAGTGTGAGGCATCAGCCAACAGGGACGTGTAGATGCCGGCAGCCAGTAGGGAACTAACGTGATGTAGCAGTGAGGTGTAGAGTGTGAGGCATGAGCCAACAGGGACGTGTAGATGCCGGCAGCCAATAGGGAACTGGCGTGATGTAGAGTAGAGTGTGAGGCATCAGCCAACAGGGACGTGTAGATGCCGGCAGCCAATAGGGAACTGGCGTAATGTAGAGTAGAGTGTGAGGCATCAGCCAACAGGGACGTGTAGATGCCGGCAGCCAAGAGGGAACTGGCGAGATGTAGAGTAGATTGTGAGGCATCAGCCAACAGGAACGTGTAGATGCCGGCAGCCAGTAGGGAACTGGCGTGATGTAGCAGTGAGGTGTAGAGTGTGAGGCATGAGCCAACAGGGACATGTAGATGCCGGCACCAATAGGGAACTGGCGTGATGTAGCAGTGAGGTGTAGAGTGTGAAGCATGAGCCAACAGGGACGTGTAGATGCCGGCAGCCAGTAGGGAACTGGCGTGATGTAGAGTAGAGTGTGAGGCATCAGCCAATAGGGACGTGTAGATGCCGGCAGCCAATAGGGATCTGTCGTGATGTAGAATAGAGTGTGAGTCATCAGCCAACAGGGACGTGTAGATGCCGGCAGCCAGTAGGGAACTGGTATGATGTAGCAGTGAGCTGTAGAGTGTGAGGCATGAGCCAACAGGGATGTGTAGATGCCGGCAGCCAGTAGGGAACTGGCGTGATGTAGCAGTGAGGTGTAGAGTGTGAGGCATGAGCCAACAGGGACGTGTAGATGCCGGCAGCCAGTAGGGAACTGGCGTGATGTAGCAGTGAGGTGTAGAGTGTGAGGCATGAGCCAACATGGACGTGTAGATGCCTGCTGCCAGTAGGGAACTAGCGTGATGTAGAGTAGAGTGTGAGGCATCGGCAAACAATGAATTGTAGATGCCGACAGCCAATAGGGAACTGGCGTGATGTAGAGTAGAGTGTGAGGCATCGGCTAACAGGGAATTATAAATGCCGGCAGCCAATAGGGAACTGGCGTGATGTATAGTGGAGTGTGTGGCATCAGCCAACAGGGACGTGTAGATGCCGGCAGCCAGTAGGGAACTGGCGTGATGTAGCAGTGAGGTGTAGAGTGTGAGGCATGAGCCAACATGGACGTGTAGATGCCGGCAGCCAATAGGGAACTGGCGTGATGTAGAGTAGAGTGTGAGGCATCAGCCAACAGGGACGTGTAGATGCCGGCAGCCAATAGGAAACTGGCGTGATGTAGCAGTGAGGTGTAGAGTGTGAGGCATGAGCCAACACGGACGTGTAGATGCCGGCAGCCAGTAGGGAACTGGCGTGATGTAGAGTAGAGTTTGATGCATCAGCCAACAGGGACGTCTAGATGCCGGCAGCCAGTAGGGAACTAGCGTGATGTATAGTAGAGTGTGAGGCATCAGCCAACAGGGACATGTAGATGCCGGCAGCCAATAGGGATCTGGCGTGATGTAGAGTAGAGTGTGAGGCATCAGCCAACAGGGACGTGTAGATGCCGGCAGCCAGTAGGGAACTGGTATGATGTAGCAGTGAGCTGTAGAGTGTGAGGCATTAGCCAACAGGGACGTGTAGATGCCGGCAGCCAATAGGGAACTGGCGAATGTAGAGTAGAGTGTGAGTCATCAGCCAACAGGGACGTTTAGATGCCGGCAGCCAATAGGGAACTGGCGTGATGTAGCAGTGAGGTGTAGAGTGTGAGGCATCAGCCAACAGGGACGTGTAGATGCCGGCAGCCAAAAGGGAACTGGCGTGATGTAGAGTAGAGTGTGAGGCATGAGCCAACAGAGACGTGTAGATGCCGGCAGCCAGTAGGGAACTGGCGTGATGTAGAGTAGAGTGTGAGGCATGAGCCAACAGGGACGTGTAGATGCCGGCAGCCAATAGGGAACTGGCGTGATGTAGAGTAGAGTGTGAGGCATCAGCCAACAGGGACGTGTAGATGCCGGCAGCCAATAGGGAACTGGCGTGATGTAGAAGTGAGGTGTAGAGTGTAAGGCATGAGCCATCAGGGACGTGTAGATGCCAGCAGCCAGTAGGGAACTGGCGTGATGTAGCAGTGAGGTGTAGAGTGTTAGGCATGAGCCAACAGGGATGTGTAGATGCCGGCAGCCAATAGGGAACTGGCGTGATGTAGAGTAGAGTGTGAGGCATCAGCCAACAGGGACGTGTAATGCCGGCAGCCAATAGGGAACTGGCGTGATGTAGCAGTGATGTGTAGAGTGTGAGGCATGAGCCAACAGGGACGCGTAATTGCCGGCAGCCAATAGGAAACTGGCGTGATGTAGATTAGAGTGTGAGGCATGAGCCAACAGGGACGTGTAGATGCCGGCAGCCAGTAGGGAACTGGCGTGATGTAGCAGTGAGGTGTAGAGATTGAGGTATGAGCCAACAGGGACGTGTAGATGCCGGCAGCCAGTAGGGAACTGTTATGATGTAGAGTAGAGTGTGAGGCATCAGCCAACAGGGACGTGTAGATGCCGGCAGCCAGTAGGGAACTGGCGTGATGTAGCAGTGAGGTGTAGAGTGTGAGGCATGAGCAAATAGGGACGTGTAGATGCCGGCACCCAATAGGGAACTGGCGTGATGTAGAGTAGAGTTTGATGCATCAGCCAACAGGGACGTGTAGATGCCGGCAGCCAGTAGGGAACTGGTATGATGTAGCAGTGAGCTGTAGAGTGTGAGGCATTAGCCAACAGGGACGTGTAGATGCCGGCAGCCAATAGGGAACTGGCGAATGTAGAGTAGAGTGTGAGTCATCAGCCAACAGGGACGTGTAGATGCCGGCAGCCAATAGGGAACTTGCGTGATGTAGCAGTGAGGTGTAGAGTGTGAGGCATGAGCCAACAGGGACGTGTAGATGCCGGCAGCCAATAGGGAACTGGCGTGATGTAGAGTAGAGTGTGAGGCATGAGCCAACAGAGACGTGTAGATGCCGGCAGCCAGTAGGGAACTGGCGTGATGTAGAGTAGAGTGTAAGGAATGAGCCAACAGGGACGTGTAGATGCCGGCAGCCAATAGGGAACTGGCGTGATGTAGAGTAGAGTGTGAGGCATCAGCCAACAGGGACGTGTAGATGCCGGCAGCCAATAGGGAACTGGCGTGATGTAGAAGTGAGGTGTAGAGTGTGAGGCATGAGCCATCAGGGACGTGTAGATGCCGGCAGCCAGTAGGGAACTGGCGTGATGTAGCAGTGAGGTGTAGAGTGTTAGGCATGAGCCAACAGGGATGTGTAGATGCCGGCAGCCAATAGGGAACTGGCGTGATGTAGAGTAGAGTGTGAGGCATCAGCCAACATGGACGTGTAGATGCCGGCAGCCAATAGGGAACTGGCGTGATGTAGCAGTGATGTGTAGAGTGTGAGGCATGAGCCAACAGGGACGCGTAATTGCCGGCAGCCAATAGGAAACTGGCGTGATGTAGATTAGAGTGTGAGGCATGAGCCAATAGGGACGTGTAGATGCCGGCAGCCAGTAGGGAACTGGCGTGATGTAGCAGTGAGGTGTAGAGATTGAGGTATGAGCCAACAGGGACGTGTAGATGCCGGCAGCCAGTAGGGAACTGTTGTGATGTAGAGTAGAGTGTGAGGCATCAGCCAACAGGGACGTGTAGATGCCGGCAGCCAAGAGGGAACTGGCGTGATGTAGAGTAGATTGTAAGGCATCAGCCAACAGGAACGTGTAGATGCCGGCAGCCAGTAGGGAACTGGCGTGATGTAGCATTGAGGTGTAGAGTGTGAGGCATGAGCCAACACGGACGTGTAGATGCCGGCAGCCAATAGGGAACTGGCGTGATGTAGCAGTGAGGTGTAGAGTGTGAGGCAGAGCCAACACGGACGTGTAGATGCCGGCAGCCAGTAGGGAACTGGCGTGATGTAGAGTAGAGTTTGATGCATCAGCCAACAGGGACGTCTAGATGCCGGCAGCCAGTAGGGAACTAGCGTGATGTAGAGTAGAGTGTGAGGCATCAGCCAACAGGGACATGTAGATGCCGGCAGCCAATAGGGATCTGGCGTGATGTAGAGTAGAGTGTGAGGCATCAGCCAACAGGGACGTGTAGATGCCGGCAGCCAGTAGGGAACTGGTATGATGTAGCAGTGAGCTGTAGAGTGTGAGGCATTAGCCAACAGGGACGTGTAGATGCCGGCAGCCAATAGGGAACTGGCGTGATGTAGCAGTGAGGTGTAGAGTGTGAGGCATGAGCCAACAGGGACGTGCAGATGCCGGCAGCCAATAGGGAACTGGCGTGATGTAGCAGTGAGGTGTAGAGTGTGAGGCATGAGCCAACAGGGACGTGTAGATGCCGGCAGCCAGTAGGGAACTGGCGTGATGTAGCAGTGAGGTGTAGAGTGTGAGGCATGAGCCAACAGGGACGTGTAGATGCCGGCAGCCAGTAATAGAACTAACTTGATGTAGCAGTGAGGTGTAGAGTGTGAGGCATGAGCCAACAGGGACGTGTAGTTGCCGGCAGCCAATAGGGAACTGGCGTGATGTAGAGTAGAGTGTGAGCCATGAGCCAACAGGGACGTGTAGATGCCGGCAGCCAATAGGGAACTGGCGTGATGTAGAGTAGAGTGTGAGGCATCAGCCAACAGGGACGTGTAGATGCCGGCAGCCAGTAGGGAACTGGCGTGATGTAGCAGTGAGGTGTAGAGTGTGAGGCATGAGCCAACACGGACGTGTAGATGCCGGCAGCCAATAGGGAACTGGCGTGATGTAGCAGTGAGGTGTAGAGTGTGAGGCAAGAGCCAACACGGACGTGTAGATGCCGGCAGCCAGTAGGGAACTGGCGTGATGTAGAGTAGAGTTTTTGCATCAGCCAACAGGGACGTCTAGATGCCGGCAGCCAGTAGGGAACTAGCGTGATGTAGAGTAGAGTGTGAGGCATCAGCCAACAGGGACATGTAGATGCCGGCAGCCAATAGGGATCTGGCGTGATGTAGAGTAGAGTGTGAGGCATCAGCCAACAGGGACGTGTAGATGCCGGCAGCCAGTAGGGAACTGGTATGATGTAGCAGTGAGCTGTAGAGTGTGAGGCATTAGCCAACAGGGACGTGTAGATGTCGGCAGCCAATAGGGAACTGGCGTGATGTAGCAGTGAGGTGTAGAGTGTGAGGTATGAGCCAACAGGGACGTGCAGATGCCGGCAGCCAATAGGGAACTGGCGTGATGTAGCAGTGAGGTGTAGAGTGTGAGGCATGAGCCAACAGGGACGTGTAGATGCCGGCAGCCAGTAGGGAACTGGCGTGATGTAGCAGTAAGGTGTAGAGTGTGAGGCATGAGCCAACAGGGACGTGTAGATGCCGGCAGCCAGTAATAGAACTAACTTGATGTAGCAGTGAGGTGTAGAGTGTGAGGCATGAGTCAACAGGGACGTGTAGTTGCCGGCAGCCAATAGGGAACTGGCGTGATGTAGAGTAGAGTGTGAGGCATGAGCCAACAGGGACGTGTAGATGCCGGCAGCCAATAGGGAACTGGCGTGATGTAGAGTAGAGTGTGAGGCATCAGCCAACAGGGACGTGTAGATGCCGGCAGCCAATAGGGAACTGGCGTGATGTAGCAGTGAGGTGTAGAGTGTGAGGCATGAGCCAACAGGGACGCGTAATTGCCGGCAGCCAATAGGAAACTGGCGTGATGTAGATTAGAGTGTGAGGCATGAGCCAACAGGGACGTGTAGATGCCGGCAGCCAGTAGGGAACTGGTGTGATGTAGCAGTGAGGTGTAGAGTGTGAGGCATGAGCCAACAGGGACGTGTAGATGCCGGCAGCCAGTAGGGAACTGTTGTGATGTAGAGTAGAGTGTGAGGCATCAGCCAACAGGGACGTGTAGATGCCGGCAGCCAGTAGGGAACTGGCTTGATGTAGCAGTGAGGTGTAGAGTGTGAGGCATGAGCCAACAGGGACATGTAGATATCGGCAGCCAATAGGGAACTGGCGTGATGTAGCAGTGAGGTGTAGAGTGCGAGGCATGAGCCAACAGGGACGTGTAGTTCCTGGAAGTCAATAGGGAACTGGCGTGATGTAGCAGTGAGGTGTAGAGTGTGAGGCATGAGCCAACAGGGACGTGTAGATGCCGGCAGCCAATAGGGAACTGGCGTGACGTAGAATAGAGTGTTAGGCATCAGCCAACAGGGACGTGTAGATGCCGACAGCCAATAGGGAAATGGCGTGATGTAGCAGTGATGTGTAGGGTGTGAGGCATGAGCCAACAGGGACGTGTAGATGCCGGCAGCCAATAGGGAACTGGCGTGATGTAGAGTAGAGTGTGAGGCATGAGCCAACAGGGACGTGTAGATGCCGGCAGCTAGTAGGGAACTGGCGTGATGTAGCAGTGAGGTGTAAGTGTGAGACATGAGCCAACAGGGACGTGTAGATGCCGGCAGCCAATAGGGAACTGGCGTGATGTAGAGTAGAGTGTGTGGCATCAGTCAACAGGGACGTGAAGATGCCGGCAGCCAATAGGGAACTGGAGTGATGTAGCAGTGAGGTGTAGAGTGTGAGGCATGAGCCAACAGGGACGTGTAGATGCCGGCAGACAATAGGGAACTGGCGTGATGTAGAGTAGAGTGTGAGGCATGAGCCAACAGGGACGTGTAGATGCCGGCAGCCAGTAGGGAACTGGCGTGATGTAGAGTAGAGTGTGAGGCATGAGCCAACATGGACGTGTAGATGCCGGCTGCCAGTAGGGAACTAGCGTGATGTAGAGTAGAGTGTGAGGCATCGGCCAACAATGAATTGTAGATGCCGGCAGCCAATAGGGAACTGGCGTGATGTAGAGTAGAGTGTGAGGCATCGGCTAACAGGGAATTGTAGATGCCGGCAGCCAATAGGGAACTGGCGTGATGTAGAGTAGAGTGTGTGGCATCAGCTAACAGGGACGTGTAGATGCCGGCAGCCAGTAGGGAACTGGCGTGATGTAGCAGTGAGGTGTAGAGTGTGAGGCATGAGCCAACATGGACGTGTAGATGCCGGCAGCCAATAGGGAACTGGCGTGATGTAGAGTAGAGTTTGATGCATCAGCCAACAGGGACGTCTAGATCCCGGCAGCCAGTAGGGAACTAGCGTGATGTAGAGTAGAGTGTGAGGCATCAGCCAAGAGGGACATGTAGATGCCGGCAGCCAATAGGGATCTGGCGTGATGTAGTGTAGAGTGTGAGGCATCAGCCAACAGGGACGTGTAGATGCCGGCAGCCAGTAGGGAACTGGTATGATGTAGCAGTGCGCTGTAGAGTGTGAGGCATTAGCCAACAGGGACGTGTAGATGCTGGCAGCCAATAGGGAACTGGCGAATGTAGAGTAGAGTGTGAGTCATCAGCCAACAGGGACGTGTAGATGCCGGCAGCCAATAGGGAACTGGCGTGATGTAGCAGTGAGGTGTAGAGTGTGAGGCATGAGCCAACAGGGACGTGTAGATGCCGGCAGCCAATAGGGAAATGGCGTGATGTAGAGTAGAGTGTGAGGCATGAGCCAACAGAGACGTGTAGATGCCGGCAGCCAGTAGGGAACTGGCGTGATGTAGTGTAGAGTGTGAGGCATGATCCAACAGGGACGTGTAGATGCCGGCAGCCAATAGGGAACTGGCGTGATGTAGAGTAGAGTGTGAGTCATCAGCCAACAGGGACGTGTAGATGCCGGCAGCTAATAGGGAACTGGCGTGATGTAGAAGTGAGGTGTAGAGTGTGAGGCATGAGCCATCAGGGACGTGTAGATGCCGGCAGCCAGTAGGGATCTGGCGTGATGTAGCAGTGAGGTGTAGAGTGTTAGGCATGAGCCAAAAGGGATGTGTAGATGCCGGCAGCCAATAGGGAACTGGCGTGATGTAGAGTAGAGTGTGAGGCATCAGCCAACAGGGACATGTAGATGCCGGCAGCCAGTAGGGAACTGGTATGATGTAGCAGTTAGCTGTAGAGTGTGAGGCATGAGCCAACAGGGACGTGTAGATGCCGGCAGCCAATAGGGAACTGGCGTGATGTAGAGTAGAGTGTGAGGCATCAGCCAACAGGGACATGTAGATGCCTGCAGCCAATAGGGAACTGGCGTGATGTAGAGTAGAGTGTGAGGCATCAGCCAACAGGGACGTGTAGATGCCGGCAGCCAATAGGGAACTGGCGTAATGTAGAGTAGAGTGTGAGGCATCAGCCAACAGGGACGTGTAGATGCCGGCAGCCAGTAAGGTACTTTTGTGATGTAGAGTAGAGTGTGAGGCATGAGCCAACAGGGACGTGTAGATGCCGGCAGCCAGTAGGGAACTGTTGTGATGTAGAGTAGAGTGTGAGGCATCAGCCAACAGGGACGTGTAGATGCCGGCAGCCAGTAGGGAACTAACGTGATGTAGCAGTGAGGTGTAGAGTGTGAGGCATGAGCCAACAGGGACGTGTAGATGCCGGCAGCCAATAGGGAACTGGCGTGATGTAGAGTAGAGTGTGAGGCATCAGCCAACAGGGACGTGTAGATGCCGGCAGCCAATAGGGAACTGGCGTAATGTAGAGTAGAGTGTGAGGCATCAGCCAACAGGGACGTGTAGATGCCGGCAGCCAAGAGGGAACTGGCGAGATGTAGAGTAGATTGTGAGGCATCAGCCAACAGGAACGTGTAGATGCCGGCAGCCAGTAGGGAACTGGCGTGATGTAGCAGTGAGGTGTAGAGTGTGAGGCATGAGCCAACAGGGACATGTAGATGCCGGCACCAATAGGGAACTGGCGTGATGTAGCAGTGAGGTGTAGAGTGTGAAGCATGAGCCAACAGGGACGTGTAGATGCCGGCAGCCAGTAGGGAACTGGCGTGATGTAGAGTAGAGTGTGAGGCATCAGCCAATAGGGACGTGTAGATGCCGGCAGCCAATAGGGATCTGTCGTGATGTAGAATAGAGTGTGAGTCATCAGCCAACAGGGACGTGTAGATGCCGGCAGCCAGTAGGGAACTGGTATGATGTAGCAGTGAGCTGTAGAGTGTGAGGCATGAGCCAACAGGGACGTGTAGATGCCGGCAGCCAGTAGGGAACTGGCGTGATGTAGCAGTGAGGTGTAGAGTGTGAGGCATGAGCCAACAGGGACGTGTAGATGCCGGCAGCCAGTAGGGAACTGGCGTGATGTAGCAGTGAGGTGTAGAGTGTGAGGCATGAGCCAACATGGACGTGTAGATGCCGGCTGCCAGTAGGGAACTAGCGTGATGTAGAGTAGAGTGTGAGGCATCGGCAAACAATGAATTGTAGATGCCGGCAGCCAATAGGGAACTGGCGTGATGTAGAGTAGAGTGTGAGGCATCAGCTAACAGGGAATTGTAGATGCCGGCAGCCAATAGGGAACTGGCGTGATGTATAGTGGAGTGTGTGGCATCAGCCAACAGGGACGTGTATATGCCGGCAGCCAGTAGGGAACTGGCGTGATGTAGCAGTGAGGTGTAGAGTGTGAGGCATGAGCCAACATGGACGTGTAGATTCAGGCAGCCAATAGGGAACTGGCGTGATGTAGAGTAGAGTGTGAGGCATCAGCCAACAGGGACGTGTAGATGCCGGCAGCCAATAGGAAACTGGCGTGATGTAGCAGTGAGGTGTAGAGTGTGAGGCATGAGCCAACACGGACGTGTAGATGCCGGCAGCCAGTAGGGAACTGGCGTGATGTAGAGTAGAGTTTGATGCATCAGCCAACAGGGACGTCTAGATGCCGGCAGCCAGTAGGGAACTAGCGTGATGTATAGTAGAGTGTGAGGCATCAGCCAACAGGGACATGTAGATGCCGGCAGCCAATAGGGATCTGGCGTGATGTAGAGTAGAGTGTGAGGCATCAGCCAACAGGGACGTGTAGATGCCGGCAGCCAGTAGGGAACTGGTATGATGTAGCAGTGAGCTGTAGAGTGTGAGGCATTAGCCAACAGGGACGTGTAGATGCCGGCAGCCAATAGGGAACTGGCGAATGTAGAGTAGAGTGTGAGTCATCAGCCAACAGGGACGTGTAGATGCCGGCAGCCAATAGGGAACTGGCGTGATGTAGCAGTGAGGTGTAGAGTGTGAGGCATCAGCCAACAGGGACGTGTAGATGCCGGCAGCCAGTAGGGAACTGGCGTGATGTAGAGTAGAGTGTGAGGCATGAGCCAACAGGGACGTGTAGATGCCGGCAGCCAATAGGGAACTGGCGTGATGTAGAGTAGAGTGTGAGGCATCAGCCAACAGGGACGTGTAGATGCCGGCAGCCAATAGGGAACTGGCATGATGTAGAAGTGAGGTGTAGAGTGTAAGGCATGAGCCATCAGGGACGTGTAGATGCCGGCAGCCAGTAGGGAACTGGCGTGATGTAGCAGTGAGGTGTAGAGTGTTAGGCATGAGCCAACAGGGATGTGTAGATGCCGGCAGCCAATAGGGAACTGGCGTGATGTAGAGTAGAGTGTGAGGCATCAGCCAACAGGGACGTGTATATGCCGGCAGCCAATAGGGAACTGGCGTGATGTAGCAGTGATGTGTAGAGTGTGAGGCATGAGCCAACAGGGACGCGTAATTGCCGGCAGCCAATAGGAAACTGGCGTGATGTAGATTAGAGTGTGAGGCATGAGCCAACAGGGACGTGTAGATGCCGGCAGCCAGTAGGGAACTGGCGTGATGTAGCAGTGAGGTGTAGAGATTGAGGTATGAGCCAACAGGGACGTGTAGATGCCGGTAGCCAGTAGGGAACTGTTGTGATGTAGAGTAGAGTGTGAGGCATCAGCCAACAGGGACGTGTAGATGCCGGCAGCCAGTAGGGAACTGGCGTGATGTAGCAGTGAGGTGTAGAGTGTGAGGCATGAGCCAACAGGGACGTGTAGATGCCGGCAGCCAAAAGGGAACTGGCGTGATGTAGAGTAGAGTGTGAGGCATGAGCCAACAGAGACGTGTAGATGCCGGCAGCCAGTAGGGAACTGGCGTGATGTAGAGTAGAGTGTGAGGCATGAGCCAACAGGGACGTGTAGATGCCGGCAGCCAATAGGGAACTGGCGTGATGTAGAGTAGAGTGTGAGGCATCAGCCAACAGGGACGTGTAGATGCCGGCAGCCAATAGGGAACTGGCGTGATGTAGAAGTGAGGGTTAGAGTGTAAGGCATGAGCCATCAGAGACGTGTAGATGCCGGCAGCCAGTAGGGAACTGGCGTGATGTAGCAGTGAGGTGTAGAGTGTTAGGCATGAGCCAACAGGGATGTGTAGATGCCGGCAGCCAATAGGGAACTGGCGTGATGTAGAGTAGAGTGTGAGGCATCAGCAACAAGGGACGTGTAGATGCCGGCAGCCAATAGGGAACTGGCGTGATGTAGCAGTGATGTGTAGAGTGTGAGGCATGAGCCAACAGGGACGTGTAGATGCCGGCAGCCAATAGGGAACTGGCGTGATGTAGAGTAGAGTTTGATGCATCAGCCAACAGGGACGTCTAGATGCCGGCAGCCAGTAGGGAACTAGCGTGATGTAGAGTAGAGTGTGAGGCATCAGCCAACAGGGACATGTAGATGCCGGCAGCCAATAGGGATCTGGCGTGATGTAGAGTAGAGTGTGAGGCATCAGCCAACAGGGACGTGTAGATGCCGGCAGCCAGTAGGGAACTGGTATGATGTAGCAGTGAGCTGTAGAGTGTGAGGCATTAACCAACAAGGACGTGTAGATGCCGGCAGCCAATAGGGAACTGGCGAATGTAGAGTAGAGTGTGAGTCATCAGCCAACAGGGACGTGTAGATGCCGGCAGCTAATAGGGAACTGGCGTGATGTAGAGTAGAGTGTGAGGCATCAGCCAACAGGGACGTGTAGATGCCGGCAGCCAATAGGGAACTGGCGTGATGTAGAAGTGAGGTGTAGAGTGTGAGGCATGAGCCATCAGGGACGTGTAGATGCCGGCAGCCAGTAGGGAACTGGCGTGATGTAGCAGTGAGGTGTAGAGTGTTAGGCATGAGCCAACAGGGATGTGTAGATGCCGGCAGCCAATAGGGAACTGGCGTGATGTAGAGTAGAGTGTGAGGCATCAGCCAACAGGGACGTGTAGATGCCGCCAGCCAATAGGGAACTGGCGTGATGTAGCAGTGATGTGTAGAGTGTGAGGCATGAGCCAACAGGGACGCGTAATTGCCGGCAGCCAATAGGAAACTGGCGTGATGTAGATTAGAGTGTGAGGCATGAGCCAACAGGGACGTGTAGATGCCGGCAGCCAGTAGGGAACTGGCGTGATGTAGCAGTGAGGTGTAGAGATTGAGGTATGAGCCAACAGGGACGTGTAGATGCCGGCAGCCAGTAGGGAACTGTTGTGATGTGGAGTAGAGTGTGAGGCATCAGCCAACAGGGACGTGTAGATGCCGGCAGCCAAGAGGGAACTGGCGTGATGTAGAGTAGATTGTGAGGCATCAGCCAACAGGAACGTGTAGATGCCGGCAGCCAGTAGGGAACTGGCGTGATGTAGCAGTGAGGTGTAGAGTGTGAGGCATGAGCCAACACGGACGTGTAGATGCCGGCAGCCAATAGGGAACTGGCGTGATGTAGCAGTGAGGTGTAGAGTGTGAGGCATGAGCCAACACGGACGTGTAGATGCCGGCATTCAGTAGGGAACTGGCGTGATGTAGAGTAGAGTTTGATGCATCAGCCAACAGGGACGTCTAGATGCCGGCAGCCAGTAGGGAACTAGCGTGATGTAGAGTAGAGTGTGAGGCATCAGCCAACAGGGACATGTAGATGCCGGCAGCCAATAGGGATCTGGCGTGATGTAGAGTAGAGTGTGAGGCATCAGCCAACAGGGACGTGTAGATGCCGGCAGCCAGTAGGGAACTGGTATGATGTAGCAGTGAGCTGTAGAGTGTGAGGCATTATCCAACAGGGACGTGTAGATGCCGGCAGCCAATAGGGAACTGGCGAATGTAGAGTAGAGTGTGAGTCATCAGCCAACAGGGACGTGTAGATGCCGGCAGCCAATAGGGAACTGGCGTGATGTAGCAGTGAGGTGTAGAGTGTGAGGCATGAGCCAACAGGGACGTGTAGATGCCGGCAGCCAATAGGGAACTGGCGTGATGTAGAGTAGAGTGTGAGGCATGAGCCAACAGAGACGTGTAGATGCCGGCAGCCAGTAGGGAACTGGCGTGATGTAGAGTAGAGTGTGAGGCATGAGCCAACAGGAACGTGTAGATGCCGGCAGCCAATAGGGAACTGGCGTGATGTAGAGTAGAGTGTGAGGCATCAGCCAACAGGGATGTGTAGATGCCGGCAGCCAATAGGGAACTGGCATGATGTAGAAGTGAGGTGTAGAGTGTGAGGCATGAGCCATCAGGGACGTGTAGATGCCGGCAGCCAGTAGGGAACTGGCGTGATGTAGCAGTGAGGTGTAGAGTGTTAGGCATGAGCCAACAGGGATGTGTAGATGCCGGCAGCCAATAGGGAACTGGCGTGATGTAGAGTAGAGTGTGAGGCATCAGCCAACAGGGACGTGTAGATGCTGGCAGCCAATAGGGAACTGGCGTGATGTAGCAGTGATGTGTAGAGTGTGAGGCATGAGCCAACAGGGACGCGTAATTGCCGGCAGCCAATAGGAAACTGGCGTGATGTAGATTAGAGTGTGAGGCATGAGCCAACAGGGACGTGTAGATATCGGCAGCCAATTGGGAAATGGCGTGATGTAGCAGTGAGGTGTAGAGTGTGAGGCATGAGCAAACAGGGACGTGTAGATGCCGGAAGCCAATAGGGAACTGGCGTGATGTAGCAGTGAGGTGTAGAGTGTGAGGCATGAGCCAACAGGGACGTGTAGATGCCGGCAGCCAATAGGGAACTGGCGTGATGTAGAATAGAGTGTTAGGCATCAGCCAACAGGGACGTGTAGATGCCGACAGCCAATAGGGAACTGGCGTGATGTAGCAGTGAGGTGTAGAGTGTGAGGCATGAGCCAACAGGGACGTGTAGATGCTGGCAGCCAGTAGGGAACTGGCGTGATGTACAGTAGAGTGTGAGGCATCAGCCAACAGAGACGTGTAAATGCCGGCAGCCAATAGGGAACTGGCATGATGTAGCAGTAAGCTGTAGAGTGTGAGGTATCAGACAACAGGGACGTGTAGCTGCCGGCATCCAATAGGAAACTGGCGTGATGTAGAGTAGATTGTGAGGCATCAGCCAACAGGAACGTATAGATGCCGGCATCCAATAGGGAACTGGCGTGATGTAGCAGTGAGGTGTAGAGTGTGAGGCATGAGCCAACAGGGACGTGTAGATGCCGGCAGCCATTAGGGAACTGGCGTGATGTAGAGTAGAGTGTGATGCATCAGCTAATAGGGACGTGTAGATGCCGGCAGCCAATAGGGATCTGGCGTGATGTATAGTAGAGTGTGAGTCATCAGCCAACAGGGACGTGTAGATACCGGCAGCCAGTAGGGAACTGGTATGATGTAGCAGTTAGCTGTAGAGTGTGAGGCATGAGCCAACAGGGACGTGTAGATGCCGGCAGCCAATAGGGAACTGGCGTGATGTAGAGTAGAGTGTGAGGCATCAGCCAACAGGGACATGTAGATGCCTGCAGCCAATAGGGAACTGGCGTGATGTAGCAGTGAGGTGTAGAGTGTGAGGCATGAGCCAACAGGGACGTGTAGATGCCGGCAGCCAATAGGGAACTGGAGTGATGTTTCAGTGAGGTGTAGAGTGTGAGGCATGAGCCAACAGGGACGTGTAGATGCTGGCAGCCAATAGGGAACTGGCGTGATGTAGAGTAGAGTGTGAGGCATGAGCCAACAGGGACGTGTAAATGCCGGCAGCCAGTAGGGAATTGGCGTGATGTAGCAGTGAGGTGTAGAGTGTGAGGCATGAGCCAACAGGGACGTGTAGATGCCGGCAGCCAGTAGGGTACTTTTGTGATGTAGAGTAGAGTGTGAGACATGAACCAACAGGGACGTGTAGATGCCGGCAGCCAATAGGGAACTGGCGTAATGTAGAGTAGAGTGTGAGGCATCAGCCAACAGGGACGTGTAGATTCCGGCAGCCAATAGGGAACTGGCGTGATGTAGCAGTGAGGTGTAGAGTGTGAGGCATGAGCCAACAGGGACATGTAGATGCCGGCAGCCAATAGGGAACTGGCGTGATGTAGCAGTGAGGTGTAGAGTGTGAAGCATGAGCCAACAGGGACGTGTAGATGCCGGCAGCCAGTAGGGAACTGGCGTGATGTAGAGTAGAGTGTGAGGCATCAGCCAATAGGGACGTGTAGATGCCGGCAGCCAGTAGGGAACTGGCGTGATGTAGCAGTGAGGTGTAGAGTGTGAGGCATGAGCCAACAGGGACATGTAGATGCCGGCAGCCAATAGAGAACTGGCGTGATGTAGCAGTGAGGTGTAGAGTGTGAAGCATGAGCCAACAGGGACGTGTAGATGCCGGCAGCCAGTAGGGAACTGGCGTGATGTAGAGTAGAGTGTGAGGCATCAGCCAATAGGGACGTGTAGATGCCGGCAGCCAAGAGGGAACTGGCGTGATGTAGAATAGAGTGTTAGGCATCAGCCAACAGGGACGTGTAGATGCCGACAGCCAATAGGGAACTGGCGTGATGTAGCAGTGAGGTGTAGGGTGTGAGGCATGAGCCAACAGGGACGTGTAGATGCCGTCAGCCATAGGGAACTGGCGTGATGTAGATTTGAGTGTGAGGCATGAGCCAACAGGGATGTGTAGATGCCGGCAGCCAGTAGGGAACAGGCGTGATGTTGCAGTGAGGTGTAGGGTGTGAGGCATGAGCCAACAGGGACGTGTAGATGCCGGCAGCCAATAGGGATCTGGCGTGATGTAGAGTAGTGTGTAAGGCATGAGCCAAAAGGGACGTGTAGATGCCGGAAGCTAATAGGGAACTGGCGTGATGTAGAATAGAGTGTTAGGCATCAGCCAACAGGGACGTGTAGATGCCGACAGCCAATAGGGAACTGGCGTGATGTTGCAGTGAGGTGTAGGGTGTGAGGCATGAGCCAACAGGGACGTGTAGATGCCGGCAGCCAATAGGGAACTGGCGTGATGTAGAGTAGAGTGTGAGGCATGAGCCAACAGGGATGTGTAGATGCCGGCAGCCATTAGGGAACTGGCGTGATGTAACAGTTAGGTGTAGAGTGTGAGGCATGAGCCAACAGGGACGTGTAGGTGCCGGCAGCCAATAGGGAACTGGCGTGATGTAGCAGTGAGGTGTAGAGGTTGAGGCATGAGCCAACAGGGACGTGTAGATGCCGGCAGCCAGTAGGGAACTGGTGTGATGTAGAGTAGAGTGTGAGGCATCAGCCAACAGGGACGTGTAGATGCCGGCAGCCAGTAGGGAACAGGCGTGATGTAGCAGTGAGGTGTAGAGTGTGAGGCATTATCCAACAGGGACGTGTAGATGCCGGCAGCCAATAGGGAACTGGCGGATGTAGCAGTGAGGTGTAGTGTTTGAGGCATGAGCCAAAAGTGACGTGTAGATGCCGGCAGCCAGTAGGGAACTGGCGTGATGTAGAGTAGAGTGTGAGGCATCAGCCAACAGGGACGTGTAGATGCCGGCAGCCAAGAGGGAACTGGCGTGATGTAGCAGTGAGGTGTAGATTATGAGGCATCAGCCAACAGGAACGTGTAGATGCCGGCAGCCAGTAGGGAACTGGCGTGATGTAGCTGTGAGGTGTAGAGTGTGAGACATTAACCAACAGGGACGTGTACATGCCGGCAGTCAATAGGGAACTGGCGTGATGTTGAGTAGAGTGTGAGGCATCAGCCAACTGGGACGTGTAGATGCCGGCATCCAATAGGGAACTGGCGTGATGTAGCAGTGAGGTGTAGAGTGTAAGGTGTGAGCCAACAGGGACGTGTAGATTCCCGCAGCCAGTAGGGAACTGGCGTGATGTAGAGTAGAGTGTGAGGCATCAGCCATGAGGGACGTGTAGATTACGGCAGCCAATAGGGATCTGGCGTGATGTAGAGTAGAGTGTGAGTCATCAGCCAACAGGGACGTGTAGATGTCGGCAGCCAGTAGGGAACTGGTATGATGTAGCAGTGAGCTGTAGAGTGTGAGGCATGAGCCAACAGGGATGTGTAGATGCCGGCAGCCAATAGGGAACTGGCGTGATGTAGAGTAGAGTGTGTGGCATCAGCCAACAGGGACGTGTAGATGCCGGCAGCCAGTAGGGAACTGGCGTGATGTAGCAGTGAGGTGTAGAGTGTGAGGCATGAGCCAACATGGACGTGTAGATGCCGGCAGCCAATAGGGAACAGGCGTGATGTAGAGTAGAGTGTGAGGCATCAGCCAACAGGAACGTGTAGATGCCGGCAGCCAATAGGGAACTGGCGTGATGTAGCAGTGAGGTGTAGAGTGTGAGGCATGAGCCAACAGGGACGGTTAGATGCCGGCAGCCAATAGGGAACTGGCGTGATGTAGCAGTGAGGTGTTGAGTGTGAGGCATGAGCCAACAGGGACGTGTAGATGCCGGCAGCCAGTAGGAAACTGGCGTGATGTAGCAGTGAGGTGTAGAGTGTGAGGCATGAGCCAACAGGGACGTGCAGATGCCGGCAGCCAGTAATAGAACTAACTTGATGTAGCAGTGAGGTGTATAGTGTGAGGCTAAAGCCAACAGGGACGTGTAGATGCCGGCAGCCAATTGGGAACTGGCATGATGTAGAGTAGAGTGTGAGGCATCAGCCAACAGGGACGTGTAGATGCCGGCAGCCAATAGGGAACTGGCGTGATGTAGCAGTGAGGTGTAGAGTGTGAGGCATGAGCCAACAGGGACGCGTAATTACCGGCAGCCAATAGGAAACTGGCGTGATGTAGATTAGAGTGTGAGGCATGAGCCAACAGGGACGTGTAGATGCCGGCAGCCAGTAGGGAACTGGCGTGATGTAGCAGTGAGGTGTAGAGTGTGAGGCATGAGCCAACAGGGACGTGTAGATGGCGGCAGCCAGTAAGGAACTGTTGTGATGTAGAGTAGAGTGTGAGGCATCAGCCAACAGGGACGTGTAGATGCCGGCAGCCAGTAGGGAACTGGCTTGATGTAGCAGTGAGGTGTTGAGTGTGAGGCATGAGCCAACAGGGACGTGTAGATGCCGGCAGCCAGTAGGGAACTGGCGTGATGTAGCAGTGAGGTGTAGAGTGTGAGGCATGAGCCAACAGGTGTAGAGTGTGAGGCATGAGCCAACAGGGACATGTAGATATCGGCAGCCAATAGGGAACTGGCGTGATGTAGCATCGAGGTGAAGAGTGCGAGGCATTAGCCAACAGGGACGTGTAGTTGCCGGAAGTCAATAGGGAACTGGCGTGATGTAGCAGTGGTGTGTAGAGTGTGAGGCATGAGCCAACAGGGACGTGTAGATGCCGGCAGCCAATAGGGAACTGGCGTGACGTAGAATAGAGTGTTAGGCATCAGCCAACAGGGACGTGTAGATGCCGACAGCCAATAGGGAACTGGCGTGATGTAGCAGTGATGTGTAGGGTGTGAGGCATGAGTCAACAGGGACGTGTAGATGCCGGCAGCCAATAGGGAACTGGCGTGATGTAGAGTAGAGTGTGAGGCATGAGCCAACAGGGACGTGTAGATGCCGGCAGCTAGTAGGGAACTGGCGTGATGTAGCAGTGAGGTGTAAGTGTGAGGCATGAGCCAACAGGGACGTGTAGATGCCGGCAGCCAATAGGGAACTGGCGTGATGTAGAGTAGAGTGTGAGGCATCAGCCAACAGCGACGTGAAGATTACGGCAGCCAATAGGGAACTGGAGTGATGTAGCAGTGAGGTGTAGAGTGTGAGGCATGAGCCAACAGGGACGTGTAGATACCGGCAGACAATAGGGAACTGGCGTGATGTAGAGTAGAGTGTGAGGCATGAGCCAACAGGGACGTGTAGATGCCGGCAGCCAGTAGGGAACTGGCGTGATGTAGCAGTGAGGTGTAGAGTGTGAGGCATGAGCCAACAGGGACGTGTAGATGCCGGCAGACAATAGGGAACTGGCGTGATGTAGAGTAGAGTGTGAGGCATCAGCCAACAGGGACTTGTAGATGCCGGCAGCCAATAGGGAACTGGCGTAATGTAGAGTAGAGTGTGAGGCATCAGCCAACAGGGACGTGTAGATGCCGGCAGCCAATAGGGAACTGGCGGATGTAGAGTAGAGTGTGAGGCATCAGCCAACAGGAACGTGTAGATGCCGGCAGCCAGTAGGGAACTGGCGTGATGTAGCAGTGAGGTGTAGAGTGTGAGGCATGAGCCAACAGGGACATGTAGATGCCGGCAGCCAATAGGGAACTGGCGTGATGTAGCAGTGAGGTGTAGAGTGTGAGGCATGAGCCAAAAGGGACGTGTAGATGCCGGAAGCTAATAGGGAACTGGCGTGATGTAGCAGTGAGGTGTAGAGTGTGAGGCATGAGACAAAAGGGACGTGTAGATGCCGGCAGTTAATAGGGAACTGGCGTGATGTAGAATAGAGTGTTAGGCATCAGCCAACAGGGACGTGTAGATGCCGACAGCCAATAGGGAACTGGCGTGATGTAGCAGTGAGGTGTAGGGTGTGAGGCATGAGCCAACAGGGACGTGTAGATGCCGGCAGCCAATAGGGAACTGGCGTGATGTAGAGTAGAGTGTGAGGCATGAGCCAACAGGGATGTGTAGATGCCGGCAGCTAGAAGGGAACTGGCGTGATGTAGAGTAGAGTGTGAGGCATCAGCCAACAGGGACGTGTAGATGCCGGCAGCCAAAAGGGAACTGGCGTGATGTGAGTAGATTGTGAGGCATAAGCCAACAGGAACGTATAGATACCGGCAGCCAGTAGGGAACAGGCGTGATGTAGCAGTGAGGTGTAGAGTGTGAGGCATTAACCAACAGGGACGTGTAGATGCCGGCAGCCAATAGGGAACTGGCGGATGTAGCAGTGAGGTGTAGTGTGTGAGGCATGAGCCAAAAGTGACGTGTAGATGCCGGCAGCCAGTAGGGAACTGGCGTTATGTAGAGTAGAGTGTGAGGCATCGGCCAATAGGGTCGTGTAGATGCCGGCAGCCAATAGGGATCTGGCGTGATGTAGAGTAGAGTGTGAGGCATCAGCCAACAGGGACATGTAGATGCCGGCAGCCAGTAGGGAACTGGTATGATGTAGCAGTGAGCTATAGAGTGTGAGGCATGAGCCAACAGGGACGTGTAGATGCCGGCAGCCAATAGGGAACTGGCGTGATGTAGAGTAGAGTGTGAGGCATCAGCCAACAGGGACGTGTAGATGCCGGCAGCCAATAGGGAACTGGCGTGATGTAGCAGTGAGGTGTAGAGTGTGAGGCATGAGCCAAAAGGGAATTGTAGATTCCGGCTGCCAGTAGGGAACTGGCTTGATGTAGAGTAGAGTGTGATGCATCATCCAACAGGGACGTGTAGATGCCGGCAGGCTTTAGGGAACTGGCGTGATGTAGCAGTGAGGTGTAGAGTGTGAGGCATCAGCCAACAGGGATATGTTGATGCCGGCAGCCAGTAGGGAACTGGCAAGATGTAGCATTGAGGTGTAGAGTGTGAGGCATGAGCCAACAGGGACGTGTAGATGTCGGCAGCCAGTAGGGAACTGGCGTGATATAGAGTAGAGTGTGAGGCATCAGCCAACAGGGACGTGTAGAAGCCGGCAGCCAGTAAGGAAGTGGCGTGATGTAGAGTAGAGTTTGAGGCATCAGCCAACAGGGAAGTGTAGATGCCGGCAGCCAGTAGGGAACTGGCGTGATGTAGCAGTGAGGTGTAGAGTCTGAGGCATGAGCCAACAGGGACGTGTAGATGCCGGCAGCCAGTAGGGAACTGGCGTGATGTAGCAGTGAGGTGTAGAATGTGAGGCATGAGCCAACAGGAACGTGTAGATGCCGGCTGCCAGTAGGGATCTAGCGTGATGTAGAGTAGAGTGTGAGGCATCGGCCAACAATGAATTGTAGATGCCGGCAGCCAATAGGGAACTGGCGTGATGTAGAGTAGAGTGTGAGGCATCGGCCAACAGGGAATTGTAGATGCCGGCAGCCAATAGGGAACTGGCATGATGTAAAGTAGAGTGTGTGGCATCAGCCAACAGGGACGTGTAGATGCCGGCAGCCAGTAGGGAACTGGCGTGATGTAGCAGTGAGGTGTAGAGTGTGAGGCATGAGCCAACATGGACGTGTAGATGCCGGTAACCAATAGGGAACTGGCGTGATGTAGAGTAGAGTGTGAGGCATTAGCCAACAGGGACGTGTAGATGCCGGCAGCCAATGGGAACTGGCGTGAATTAGCAGTGAGGTGTAGAGTGTGAGGCATGAGCCAACACGGACGTGTAGATGCCGGCAGCCAGTAGGGAACTGGCGTGATGTAGAGTAGAATTTGATGCATCAGCCAACAGGGACGTCTAGATGCCGGCAGCCAGTAGGGAACTGGCGTGATGTAGAGTAGAGTGTGAGGCATCAGCCAACAGGGACATGTAGATGCCGGCAGCCAATAGGGATCTGGCGTGATGTAGAGTAGAGTGTGAGGCATCAGCCAACAGGGACGTGTAGATGCTGGCAGCCAGTAGGGAACTGGTATGATGTAGCAGTGAGCTGTAGAGTGTGAGGCATTAGCCAACAGGGACGTGTAGATGCCGGCAGCCAATAGGGAACTGGCGTGATGTAGAGTAGAGTGTGAGGCATCAGCCAACAGGGACGTGTAGATGCCGGCAGCCAATATGGAACTGGCGTGATGTAGCAGTGAGGTGTAGAGTGTGAGGCATGAGCCAACAAGGACGTGTAGATGCCGGCAGCCAATAGGGAACTGGCGTGATGTAGAGTAGAGTGTGAGGCATGAGCCAACAGAGACGTGTCGATGCCGGCAGCCAGTAGGGAACTGGCGTGATGTACAGTAGAGTGTGAGGCATCAGCCAACAGGGACGTGTAGATGCCGGCAGCCAATAGGGAACTGGCGTGATGTAGCAGTGAGGTGTAGAGTGTGAGGCATGAGCCAACAAGGACGTGTAGATGCCGGCAGCCAATAGGGAACTGGCGTGATGTAGAGTAGAGTGTGAGGCATGAGCCAACAGAGACGTGTCGATGCCGGCAGCCAGTAGGGAACTGGCGTGATGTACAGTAGAGTGTGAGGCATCAGCCAACAGGGACGTGTAGATGCCGGCAGCCAATAGGGAACTGGTGTGATGTAGAAGTGAGGTGTAGAGTGTGAGGCATGAGCCTACACGGACGTGTAGATGCCGGCAGCCAGTAGGGAACTGGCGTGATGTAGAGTAGAGTGTGAGGCATCAGCCAACAGGGACGTGTAGATGCCGGCAGCCAGTAGGGAACTGGTATGATGTAGCAGTGAGCTGTAGAGTGTGAGGCATGAGCCAACAGGGACGTGTAGATGCCGGCAGCCAGTAGGGAACTGGCGTGATGTAGCAGTGAGGTGTAGAGTGTGAGGCATGAGCCAACAGGGACGTGTAGATGCCGGCAGCCAGTAGGGAACTGGCGTGATGTAGCAGTGAGGTGTAGAGTGTGAGGCATGAGCCAACATGGACGTGTAGATGCCGGCTGCCAGTAGGGAACTAGCGTGATGTAGAGTAGAGTGTGAGGCATCGGCAAACAATGAATTGTAGATGCCGGCAGCCAATAGGGAACTGGCGTGATGTAGAGTAGAGTGTGAGGCATCAGCTAACAGGGAATTGTAGATGCCGGCAGCCAATAGGGAACTGGCGTGATGTATAGTGGAGTGTGTGGCATCAGCCAACAGGGACGTGTAGATGCCGGCAGCCAGTAGGGAACTGGCGTGATGTAGCAGTGAGGTGTAGAGTGTGAGGCATGAGCCAACATGGACGTGTAGATTCAGGCAGCCAATAGGGAACTGGCGTGATGTAGAGTAGAGTGTGAGGCATCAGCCAACAGGGACGTGTAGATGCCGGCAGCCAATAGGAAACTGGCGTGATGTAGCAGTGAGGTGTAGAGTGTGAGGCATGAGCCAACACGGACGTGTAGATGCCGGCAGCCAGTAGGGAACTGGCGTGATGTAGAGTAGAGTTTGATGCATCAGCCAACAGGGACGTCTAGATGCCGGCAGCCAGTAGGGAACTAGCGTGATGTATAGTAGAGTGTGAGGCATCAGCCAACAGGGACATGTAGATGCCGGCAGCCAATAGGGATCTGGCGTGATGTAGAGTAGAGTGTGAGGCATCAGCCAACAGGGACGTGTAGATGCCGGCAGCCAGTAGGGAACTGGTATGATGTAGCAGTGAGCTGTAGAGTGTGAGGCATTAGCCAACAGGGACGTGTAGATGCCGGCAGCCAATAGGGAACTGGCGAATGTAGAGTAGAGTGTGAGTCATCAGCCAACAGGGACGTGTAGATGCCGGCAGCCAATAGGGAACTGGCGTGATGTAGCAGTGAGGTGTAGAGTGTGAGGCATCAGCCAACAGGGACGTGTAGATGCCGGCAGCCAAAAGGGAACTGGCGTGATGTAGAGTAGAGTGTGAGGCATGAGCCAACAGAGACGTGTAGATGCCGGCAGCCAGTAGGGAACTGGCGTGATGTAGAGTAGAGTGTGAGGCATGAGCCAACAGGGACGTGTAGATGCCGGCAGCCAATAGGGAACTGGCGTGATGTAGAGTAGAGTGTGAGGCATAAGCCAACAGGGACGTGTAGATGCCGGCAGCCAATAGGGAACTGGCATGATGTAGAAGTGAGGTGTAGAGTGTAAGGCATGAGCCAACAGGGACGCGTAATTACCGGCAGCCAATAGGAAACTGGCGTGATGTAGATTAGAGTGTGAGGCATGAGCCAACAGGGACGTGTAGATGCCGGCAGCCAGTAGGGAACTGGCGTGATGTAGCAGTGAGGTGTAGAGTGTGAGGCATGAGCCAACAGGGACGTGTAGATGGCGGCAGCCAGTAAGGAACTGTTGTGATGTAGAGTAGAGTGTGAGGCATCAGCCAACAGGGACGTGTAGATGCCGGCAGCCAGTAGGGAACTGGCTTGATGTAGCAGTGAGGTGTTGAGTGTGAGGCATGAGCCAACAGGGACGTGTAGATGCCGGCAGCCAGTAGGGAACTGGCGTGATGTAGCAGTGAGGTGTAGAGTGTGAGGCATGAGCCAACAGGTGTAGAGTGTGAGGCATGAGCCAACAGGGACATGTAGATATCGGCAGCCAATAGGGAACTGGCGTGATGTAGCATCGAGGTGAAGAGTGCGAGGCATTAGCCAACAGGGACGTGTAGTTGCCGGAAGTCAATAGGGAACTGGCGTGATGTAGCAGTGGTGTGTAGAGTGTGAGGCATGAGCCAACAGGGACGTGTAGATGCCGGCAGCCAATAGGGAACTGGCGTGACGTAGAATAGAGTGTTAGGCATCAGCCAACAGGGACGTGTAGATGCCGACAGCCAATAGGGAACTGGCGTGATGTAGCAGTGATGTGTAGGGTGTGAGGCATGAGTCAACAGGGACGTGTAGATGCCGGCAGCCAATAGGGAACTGGCGTGATGTAGAGTAGAGTGTGAGGCATGAGCCAACAGGGACGTGTAGATGCCGGCAGCTAGTAGGGAACTGGCGTGATGTAGCAGTGAGGTGTAAGTGTGAGGCATGAGCCAACAGGGACGTGTAGATGCCGGCAGCCAATAGGGAACTGGCGTGATGTAGAGTAGAGTGTGAGGCATCAGCCAACAGCGACGTGAAGATTACGGCAGCCAATAGGGAACTGGAGTGATGTAGCAGTGAGGTGTAGAGTGTGAGGCATGAGCCAACAGGGACGTGTAGATACCGGCAGACAATAGGGAACTGGCGTGATGTAGAGTAGAGTGTGAGGCATGAGCCAACAGGGACGTGTAGATGCCGGCAGCCAGTAGGGAACTGGCGTGATGTAGCAGTGAGGTGTAGAGTGTGAGGCATGAGCCAACAGGGACGTGTAGATGCCGGCAGACAATAGGGAACTGGCGTGATGTAGAGTAGAGTGTGAGGCATCAGCCAACAGGGACTTGTAGATGCCGGCAGCCAATAGGGAACTGGCGTAATGTAGAGTAGAGTGTGAGGCATCAGCCAACAGGGACGTGTAGATGCCGGCAGCCAATAGGGAACTGGCGGATGTAGAGTAGAGTGTGAGGCATCAGCCAACAGGAACGTGTAGATGCCGGCAGCCAGTAGGGAACTGGCGTGATGTAGCAGTGAGGTGTAGAGTGTGAGGCATGAGCCAACAGGGACATGTAGATGCCGGCAGCCAATAGGGAACTGGCGTGATGTAGCAGTGAGGTGTAGAGTGTGAGGCATGAGCCAAAAGGGACGTGTAGATGCCGGAAGCTAATAGGGAACTGGCGTGATGTAGCAGTGAGGTGTAGAGTGTGAGGCATGAGACAAAAGGGACGTGTAGATGCCGGCAGTTAATAGGGAACTGGCGTGATGTAGAATAGAGTGTTAGGCATCAGCCAACAGGGACGTGTAGATGCCGACAGCCAATAGGGAACTGGCGTGATGTAGCAGTGAGGTGTAGGGTGTGAGGCATGAGCCAACAGGGACGTGTAGATGCCGGCAGCCAATAGGGAACTGGCGTGATGTAGAGTAGAGTGTGAGGCATGAGCCAACAGGGATGTGTAGATGCCGGCAGCTAGAAGGGAACTGGCGTGATGTAGAGTAGAGTGTGAGGCATCAGCCAACAGGGACGTGTAGATGCCGGCAGCCAAAAGGGAACTGGCGTGATGTGAGTAGATTGTGAGGCATAAGCCAACAGGAACGTATAGATACCGGCAGCCAGTAGGGAACAGGCGTGATGTAGCAGTGAGGTGTAGAGTGTGAGGCATTAACCAACAGGGACGTGTAGATGCCGGCAGCCAATAGGGAACTGGCGGATGTAGCAGTGAGGTGTAGTGTGTGAGGCATGAGCCAAAAGTGACGTGTAGATGCCGGCAGCCAGTAGGGAACTGGCGTTATGTAGAGTAGAGTGTGAGGCATCGGCCAATAGGGTCGTGTAGATGCCGGCAGCCAATAGGGATCTGGCGTGATGTAGAGTAGAGTGTGAGGCATCAGCCAACAGGGACATGTAGATGCCGGCAGCCAGTAGGGAACTGGTATGATGTAGCAGTGAGCTATAGAGTGTGAGGCATGAGCCAACAGGGACGTGTAGATGCCGGCAGCCAATAGGGAACTGGCGTGATGTAGAGTAGAGTGTGAGGCATCAGCCAACAGGGACGTGTAGATGCCGGCAGCCAATAGGGAACTGGCGTGATGTAGCAGTGAGGTGTAGAGTGTGAGGCATGAGCCAAAAGGGAATTGTAGATTCCGGCTGCCAGTAGGGAACTGGCTTGATGTAGAGTAGAGTGTGATGCATCATCCAACAGGGACGTGTAGATGCCGGCAGGCTTTAGGGAACTGGCGTGATGTAGCAGTGAGGTGTAGAGTGTGAGGCATCAGCCAACAGGGATATGTTGATGCCGGCAGCCAGTAGGGAACTGGCAAGATGTAGCATTGAGGTGTAGAGTGTGAGGCATGAGCCAACAGGGACGTGTAGATGTCGGCAGCCAATAGGGAACTGTCATGATGTAGCAGTGAGGTGTAGAGTGTGAGGCATGAGCTAACAGGGACGTGTAGATGCCGGCAGCCAGTAGGGAACTGGCGTGATATAGAGTAGAGTGTGAGGCATCAGCCAACAGGGACGTGTAGAAGCCGGCAGCCAGTAAGGAAGTGGCGTGATGTAGAGTAGAGTTTGAGGCATCAGCCAACAGGGAAGTGTAGATGCCGGCAGCCAGTAGGGAACTGGCGTGATGTAGCAGTGAGGTGTAGAGTCTGAGGCATGAGCCAACAGGGACGTGTAGATGCCGGCAGCCAGTAGGGAACTGGCGTGATGTAGCAGTGAGGTGTAGAATGTGAGGCATGAGCCAACAGGAACGTGTAGATGCCGGCTGCCAGTAGGGATCTAGCGTGATGTAGAGTAGAGTGTGAGGCATCGGCCAACAATGAATTGTAGATGCCGGCAGCCAATAGGGAACTGGCGTGATGTAGAGTAGAGTGTGAGGCATCGGCCAACAGGGAATTGTAGATGCCGGCAGCCAATAGGGAACTGGCATGATGTAAAGTAGAGTGTGTGGCATCAGCCAACAGGGACGTGTAGATGCCGGCAGCCAGTAGGGAACTGGCGTGATGTAGCAGTGAGGTGTAGAGTGTGAGGCATGAGCCAACATGGACGTGTAGATGCCGGTAACCAATAGGGAACTGGCGTGATGTAGAGTAGAGTGTGAGGCATTAGCCAACAGGGACGTGTAGATGCCGGCAGCCAATGGGAACTGGCGTGAATTAGCAGTGAGGTGTAGAGTGTGAGGCATGAGCCAACACGGACGTGTAGATGCCGGCAGCCAGTAGGGAACTGGCGTGATGTAGAGTAGAATTTGATGCATCAGCCAACAGGGACGTCTAGATGCCGGCAGCCAGTAGGGAACTGGCGTGATGTAGAGTAGAGTGTGAGGCATCAGCCAACAGGGACATGTAGATGCCGGCAGCCAATAGGGATCTGGCGTGATGTAGAGTAGAGTGTGAGGCATCAGCCAACAGGGACGTGTAGATGCTGGCAGCCAGTAGGGAACTGGTATGATGTAGCAGTGAGCTGTAGAGTGTGAGGCATTAGCCAACAGGGACGTGTAGATGCCGGCAGCCAATAGGGAACTGGCGTGATGTAGAGTAGAGTGTGAGGCATCAGCCAACAGGGACGTGTAGATGCCGGCAGCCAATATGGAACTGGCGTGATGTAGCAGTGAGGTGTAGAGTGTGAGGCATGAGCCAACAAGGACGTGTAGATGCCGGCAGCCAATAGGGAACTGGCGTGATGTAGCAGTGAGGTGTAGAGTGTGAGGCATGAGCCAACATGGACGTGTAGATGCCGGCTGCCAGTAGGGAACTAGCGTGATGTAGAGTAGAGTGTGAGGCATCGGCAAACAATGAATTGTAGATGCCGGCAGCCAATAGGGAACTGGCGTGATGTAGAGTAGAGTGTGAGGCATCAGCTAACAGGGAATTGTAGATGCCGGCAGCCAATAGGGAACTGGCGTGATGTATAGTGGAGTGTGTGGCATCAGCCAACAGGGACGTGTAGATGCCGGCAGCCAGTAGGGAACTGGCGTGATGTAGCAGTGAGGTGTAGAGTGTGAGGCATGAGCCAACATGGACGTGTAGATTCAGGCAGCCAATAGGGAACTGGCGTGATGTAGAGTAGAGTGTGAGGCATCAGCCAACAGGGACGTGTAGATGCCGGCAGCCAATAGGAAACTGGCGTGATGTAGCAGTGAGGTGTAGAGTGTGAGGCATGAGCCAACACGGACGTGTAGATGCCGGCAGCCAGTAGGGAACTGGCGTGATGTAGAGTAGAGTTTGATGCATCAGCCAACAGGGACGTCTAGATGCCGGCAGCCAGTAGGGAACTAGCGTGATGTATAGTAGAGTGTGAGGCATCAGCCAACAGGGACATGTAGATGCCGGCAGCCAATAGGGATCTGGCGTGATGTAGAGTAGAGTGTGAGGCATCAGCCAACAGGGACGTGTAGATGCCGGCAGCCAGTAGGGAACTGGTATGATGTAGCAGTGAGCTGTAGAGTGTGAGGCATTAGCCAACAGGGACGTGTAGATGCCGGCAGCCAATAGGGAACTGGCGAATGTAGAGTAGAGTGTGAGTCATCAGCCAACAGGGACGTGTAGATGCCGGCAGCCAATAGGGAACTGGCGTGATGTAGCAGTGAGGTGTAGAGTGTGAGGCATCAGCCAACAGGGACGTGTAGATGCCGGCAGCCAAAAGGGAACTGGCGTGATGTAGAGTAGAGTGTGAGGCATGAGCCAACAGAGACGTGTAGATGCCGGCAGCCAGTAGGGAACTGGCGTGATGTAGAGTAGAGTGTGAGGCATGAGCCAACAGGGACGTGTAGATGCCGGCAGCCAATAGGGAACTGGCGTGATGTAGAGTAGAGTGTGAGGCATAAGCCAACAGGGACGTGTAGATGCCGGCAGCCAATAGGGAACTGGCATGATGTAGAAGTGAGGTGTAGAGTGTAAGGCATGAGCCAACAGGGACGCGTAATTACCGGCAGCCAATAGGAAACTGGCGTGATGTAGATTAGAGTGTGAGGCATGAGCCAACAGGGACGTGTAGATGCCGGCAGCCAGTAGGGAACTGGCGTGATGTAGCAGTGAGGTGTAGAGTGTGAGGCATGAGCCAACAGGGACGTGTAGATGGCGGCAGCCAGTAAGGAACTGTTGTGATGTAGAGTAGAGTGTGAGGCATCAGCCAACAGGGACGTGTAGATGCCGGCAGCCAGTAGGGAACTGGCTTGATGTAGCAGTGAGGTGTTGAGTGTGAGGCATGAGCCAACAGGGACGTGTAGATGCCGGCAGCCAGTAGGGAACTGGCGTGATGTAGCAGTGAGGTGTAGAGTGTGAGGCATGAGCCAACAGGTGTAGAGTGTGAGGCATGAGCCAACAGGGACATGTAGATATCGGCAGCCAATAGGGAACTGGCGTGATGTAGCATCGAGGTGAAGAGTGCGAGGCATTAGCCAACAGGGACGTGTAGTTGCCGGAAGTCAATAGGGAACTGGCGTGATGTAGCAGTGGTGTGTAGAGTGTGAGGCATGAGCCAACAGGGACGTGTAGATGCCGGCAGCCAATAGGGAACTGGCGTGACGTAGAATAGAGTGTTAGGCATCAGCCAACAGGGACGTGTAGATGCCGACAGCCAATAGGGAACTGGCGTGATGTAGCAGTGATGTGTAGGGTGTGAGGCATGAGTCAACAGGGACGTGTAGATGCCGGCAGCCAATAGGGAACTGGCGTGATGTAGAGTAGAGTGTGAGGCATGAGCCAACAGGGACGTGTAGATGCCGGCAGCTAGTAGGGAACTGGCGTGATGTAGCAGTGAGGTGTAAGTGTGAGGCATGAGCCAACAGGGACGTGTAGATGCCGGCAGCCAATAGGGAACTGGCGTGATGTAGAGTAGAGTGTGAGGCATCAGCCAACAGCGACGTGAAGATTACGGCAGCCAATAGGGAACTGGAGTGATGTAGCAGTGAGGTGTAGAGTGTGAGGCATGAGCCAACAGGGACGTGTAGATACCGGCAGACAATAGGGAACTGGCGTGATGTAGAGTAGAGTGTGAGGCATGAGCCAACAGGGACGTGTAGATGCCGGCAGCCAGTAGGGAACTGGCGTGATGTAGCAGTGAGGTGTAGAGTGTGAGGCATGAGCCAACAGGGACGTGTAGATGCCGGCAGACAATAGGGAACTGGCGTGATGTAGAGTAGAGTGTGAGGCATCAGCCAACAGGGACTTGTAGATGCCGGCAGCCAATAGGGAACTGGCGTAATGTAGAGTAGAGTGTGAGGCATCAGCCAACAGGGACGTGTAGATGCCGGCAGCCAATAGGGAACTGGCGGATGTAGAGTAGAGTGTGAGGCATCAGCCAACAGGAACGTGTAGATGCCGGCAGCCAGTAGGGAACTGGCGTGATGTAGCAGTGAGGTGTAGAGTGTGAGGCATGAGCCAACAGGGACATGTAGATGCCGGCAGCCAATAGGGAACTGGCGTGATGTAGCAGTGAGGTGTAGAGTGTGAGGCATGAGCCAAAAGGGACGTGTAGATGCCGGAAGCTAATAGGGAACTGGCGTGATGTAGCAGTGAGGTGTAGAGTGTGAGGCATGAGACAAAAGGGACGTGTAGATGCCGGCAGTTAATAGGGAACTGGCGTGATGTAGAATAGAGTGTTAGGCATCAGCCAACAGGGACGTGTAGATGCCGACAGCCAATAGGGAACTGGCGTGATGTAGCAGTGAGGTGTAGGGTGTGAGGCATGAGCCAACAGGGACGTGTAGATGCCGGCAGCCAATAGGGAACTGGCGTGATGTAGAGTAGAGTGTGAGGCATGAGCCAACAGGGATGTGTAGATGCCGGCAGCTAGAAGGGAACTGGCGTGATGTAGAGTAGAGTGTGAGGCATCAGCCAACAGGGACGTGTAGATGCCGGCAGCCAAAAGGGAACTGGCGTGATGTGAGTAGATTGTGAGGCATAAGCCAACAGGAACGTATAGATACCGGCAGCCAGTAGGGAACAGGCGTGATGTAGCAGTGAGGTGTAGAGTGTGAGGCATTAACCAACAGGGACGTGTAGATGCCGGCAGCCAATAGGGAACTGGCGGATGTAGCAGTGAGGTGTAGTGTGTGAGGCATGAGCCAAAAGTGACGTGTAGATGCCGGCAGCCAGTAGGGAACTGGCGTTATGTAGAGTAGAGTGTGAGGCATCGGCCAATAGGGTCGTGTAGATGCCGGCAGCCAATAGGGATCTGGCGTGATGTAGAGTAGAGTGTGAGGCATCAGCCAACAGGGACATGTAGATGCCGGCAGCCAGTAGGGAACTGGTATGATGTAGCAGTGAGCTATAGAGTGTGAGGCATGAGCCAACAGGGACGTGTAGATGCCGGCAGCCAATAGGGAACTGGCGTGATGTAGAGTAGAGTGTGAGGCATCAGCCAACAGGGACGTGTAGATGCCGGCAGCCAATAGGGAACTGGCGTGATGTAGCAGTGAGGTGTAGAGTGTGAGGCATGAGCCAAAAGGGAATTGTAGATTCCGGCTGCCAGTAGGGAACTGGCTTGATGTAGAGTAGAGTGTGATGCATCATCCAACAGGGACGTGTAGATGCCGGCAGGCTTTAGGGAACTGGCGTGATGTAGCAGTGAGGTGTAGAGTGTGAGGCATCAGCCAACAGGGATATGTTGATGCCGGCAGCCAGTAGGGAACTGGCAAGATGTAGCATTGAGGTGTAGAGTGTGAGGCATGAGCCAACAGGGACGTGTAGATGTCGGCAGCCAATAGGGAACTGTCATGATGTAGCAGTGAGGTGTAGAGTGTGAGGCATGAGCTAACAGGGACGTGTAGATGCCGGCAGCCAGTAGGGAACTGGCGTGATATAGAGTAGAGTGTGAGGCATCAGCCAACAGGAACGTGTAGATGCCGGCTGCCAGTAGGGATCTAGCGTGATGTAGAGTAGAGTGTGAGGCATCGGCCAACAATGAATTGTAGATGCCGGCAGCCAATAGGGAACTGGCGTGATGTAGAGTAGAGTGTGAGGCATCGGCCAACAGGGAATTGTAGATGCCGGCAGCCAATAGGGAACTGGCATGATGTAAAGTAGAGTGTGTGGCATCAGCCAACAGGGACGTGTAGATGCCGGCAGCCAGTAGGGAACTGGCGTGATGTAGCAGTGAGGTGTAGAGTGTGAGGCATGAGCCAACATGGACGTGTAGATGCCGGTAACCAATAGGGAACTGGCGTGATGTAGAGTAGAGTGTGAGGCATTAGCCAACAGGGACGTGTAGATGCCGGCAGCCAATGGGAACTGGCGTGATTAGCAGTGAGGTGTAGAGTGTGAGGCATGAGCCAACACGGACGTGTAGATGCCGGCAGCCAGTAGGGAACTGGCGTGATGTAGAGTAGAATTTGATGCATCAGCCAACAGGGACGTCTAGATGCCGGCAGCCAGTAGGGAACTGGCGTGATGTAGAGTAGAGTGTGAGGCATCAGCCAACAGGGACATGTAGATGCCGGCAGCCAATAGGGATCTGGCGTGATGTAGAGTAGAGTGTGAGGCATCAGCCAACAGGGACGTGTAGATGCTGGCAGCCAGTAGGGAACTGGTATGATGTAGCAGTGAGCTGTAGAGTGTGAGGCATTAGCCAACAGGGACGTGTAGATGCCGGCAGCCAATAGGGAACTGGCGTGATGTAGAGTAGAGTGTGAGGCATCAGCCAACAGGGACGTGTAGATGCCGGCAGCCAATATGGAACTGGCGTGATGTAGCAGTGAGGTGTAGAGTGTGAGGCATGAGCCAACAAGGACGTGTAGATGCCGGCAGCCAATAGGGAACTGGCGTGATGTAGAGTAGAGTGTGAGGCATGAGCCAACAGAGACGTGTCGATGCCGGCAGCCAGTAGGGAACTGGCGTGATGTACAGTAGAGTGTGAGGCATCAGCCAACAGGGACGTGTAGATGCCGGCAGCCAATAGGGAACTGGCGTGATGTAGCAGTGAGGTGTAGAGTGTGAGGCATGAGCCAACAAGGACGTGTAGATGCCGGCAGCCAATAGGGAACTGGCGTGATGTAGAGTAGAGTGTGAGGCATGAGCCAACAGAGACGTGTCGATGCCGGCAGCCAGTAGGGAACTGGCGTGATGTACAGTAGAGTGTGAGGCATCAGCCAACAGGGACGTGTAGATGCCGGCAGCCAATAGGGAACTGGTGTGATGTAGAAGTGAGGTGTAGAGTGTGAGGCATGAGCCTACACGGACGTGTAGATGCCGGCAGCCAGTAGGGAACTGGCGTGATGTAGAGTAGAGTGTGAGGCATCAGCCAACAGGGACGTGTAGATGCCGGCAGCCAGTAGGGAACTGGTATGATGTAGCAGTGAGCTGTAGAGTGTGAGGCATGAGCCAACAGGGACGTGTAGATGCCGGCAGCCAGTAGGGAACTGGCGTGATGTAGCAGTGAGGTGTAGAGTGTGAGGCATGAGCCAACAGGGACGTGTAGATGCCGGCAGCCAGTAGGGAACTGGCGTGATGTAGCAGTGAGGTGTAGAGTGTGAGGCATGAGCCAACATGGACGTGTAGATGCCGGCTGCCAGTAGGGAACTAGCGTGATGTAGAGTAGAGTGTGAGGCATCGGCAAACAATGAATTGTAGATGCCGGCAGCCAATAGGGAACTGGCGTGATGTAGAGTAGAGTGTGAGGCATCAGCTAACAGGGAATTGTAGATGCCGGCAGCCAATAGGGAACTGGCGTGATGTATAGTGGAGTGTGTGGCATCAGCCAACAGGGACGTGTAGATGCCGGCAGCCAGTAGGGAACTGGCGTGATGTAGCAGTGAGGTGTAGAGTGTGAGGCATGAGCCAACATGGACGTGTAGATTCAGGCAGCCAATAGGGAACTGGCGTGATGTAGAGTAGAGTGTGAGGCATCAGCCAACAGGGACGTGTAGATGCCGGCAGCCAATAGGAAACTGGCGTGATGTAGCAGTGAGGTGTAGAGTGTGAGGCATGAGCCAACACGGACGTGTAGATGCCGGCAGCCAGTAGGGAACTGGCGTGATGTAGAGTAGAGTTTGATGCATCAGCCAACAGGGACGTCTAGATGCCGGCAGCCAGTAGGGAACTAGCGTGATGTATAGTAGAGTGTGAGGCATCAGCCAACAGGGACATGTAGATGCCGGCAGCCAATAGGGATCTGGCGTGATGTAGAGTAGAGTGTGAGGCATCAGCCAACAGGGACGTGTAGATGCCGGCAGCCAGTAGGGAACTGGTATGATGTAGCAGTGAGCTGTAGAGTGTGAGGCATTAGCCAACAGGGACGTGTAGATGCCGGCAGCCAATAGGGAACTGGCGAATGTAGAGTAGAGTGTGAGTCATCAGCCAACAGGGACGTGTAGATGCCGGCAGCCAATAGGGAACTGGCGTGATGTAGCAGTGAGGTGTAGAGTGTGAGGCATCAGCCAACAGGGACGTGTAGATGCCGGCAGCCAAAAGGGAACTGGCGTGATGTAGAGTAGAGTGTGAGGCATGAGCCAACAGAGACGTGTAGATGCCCGCAGCCAGTAGGGAACTGGCGTGATGTAGAGTAGAGTGTGAGGCATGAGCCAACAGGGACGTGTAGATGCCGGCAGCCAATAGGGAACTGGCGTGATGTAGAGTAGAGTGTGAGGCATCAGCCAACAGGGACGTGTAGATGCCGGCAGCCAATAGGGAACTGGCATGATGTAGAAGTGAGGTGTAGAGTGTAAGGCATGAGCCATCAGGGACGTGTAGATGCCGGCAGCCAGTAGGGAACTGGCGTGATGTAGCAGTGAGGTGTAGAGTGTTAGGCATGAGCCAACAGGGATGTGTAGATGCCGGCAGCCAATAGGGAACTGGCGTGATGTAGAGTAGAGTGTGAGGCATCAGCCAACAGGGACGTGTATATGCCGGCAGCCAATAGGGAACTGGCGTGATGTAGCAGTGATGTGTAGAGTGTGAGGCATGAGCCAACAGGGACGCGTAATTGCCGGCAGCCAATAGGAAACTGGCGTGATGTAGATTAGAGTGTGAGGCATGAGCCAACAGGGACGTGTAGATGCCGGCAGCCAGTAGGGAACTGGCGTGATGTAGCAGTGAGGTGTAGAGATTGAGGTATGAGCCAACAGGGACGTGTAGATGCCGGTAGCCAGTAGGGAACTGTTGTGATGTAGAGTAGAGTGTGAGGCATCAGCCAACAGGGACGTGTAGATGCCGGCAGCCAGTAGGGAACTGGCGTGATGTAGCAGTGAGGTGTAGAGTGTGAGGCATGAGCCAACAGGGACGTGTAGATGCCGGCAGCCAAAAGGGAACTGGCGTGATGTAGAGTAGAGTGTGAGGCATGAGCCAACAGAGACGTGTAGATGCCGGCAGCCAGTAGGGAACTGGCGTGATGTAGAGTAGAGTGTGAGGCATGAGCCAACAGGGACGTGTAGATGCCGGCAGCCAATAGGGAACTGGCGTGATGTAGAGTAGAGTGTGAGGCATCAGCCAACAGGGACGTGTAGATGCCGGCAGCCAATAGGGAACTGGCGTGATGTAGAAGTGAGGGTTAGAGTGTAAGGCATGAGCCATCAGAGACGTGTAGATGCCGGCAGCCAGTAGGGAACTGGCGTGATGTAGCAGTGAGGTGTAGAGTGTTAGGCATGAGCCAACAGGGATGTGTAGATGCCGGCAGCCAATAGGGAACTGGCGTGATGTAGAGTAGAGTGTGAGGCATCAGCAACAAGGGACGTGTAGATGCCGGCAGCCAATAGGGAACTGGCGTGATGTAGCAGTGATGTGTAGAGTGTGAGGCATGAGCCAACAGGGACGTGTAGATGCCGGCAGCCAATAGGGAACTGGCGTGATGTAGAGTAGAGTTTGATGCATCAGCCAACAGGGACGTCTAGATGCCGGCAGCCAGTAGGGAACTAGCGTGATGTAGAGTAGAGTGTGAGGCATCAGCCAACAGGGACATGTAGATGCCGGCAGCCAATAGGGATCTGGCGTGATGTAGAGTAGAGTGTGAGGCATCAGCCAACAGGGACGTGTAGATGCCGGCAGCCAGTAGGGAACTGGTATGATGTAGCAGTGAGCTGTAGAGTGTGAGGCATTAACCAACAAGGACGTGTAGATGCCGGCAGCCAATAGGGAACTGGCGAATGTAGAGTAGAGTGTGAGTCATCAGCCAACAGGGACGTGTAGATGCCGGCAGCTAATAGGGAACTGGCGTGATGTAGAGTAGAGTGTGAGGCATCAGCCAACAGGGACGTGTAGATGCCGGCAGCCAATAGGGAACTGGCGTGATGTAGAAGTGAGGTGTAGAGTGTGAGGCATGAGCCATCAGGGACGTGTAGATGCCGGCAGCCAGTAGGGAACTGGCGTGATGTAGCAGTGAGGTGTAGAGTGTTAGGCATGAGCCAACAGGGATGTGTAGATGCCGGCAGCCAATAGGGAACTGGCGTGATGTAGAGTAGAGTGTGAGGCATCAGCCAACAGGGACGTGTAGATGCCGCCAGCCAATAGGGAACTGGCGTGATGTAGCAGTGATGTGTAGAGTGTGAGGCATGAGCCAACAGGGACGCGTAATTGCCGGCAGCCAATAGGAAACTGGCGTGATGTAGATTAGAGTGTGAGGCATGAGCCAACAGGGACGTGTAGATGCCGGCAGCCAGTAGGGAACTGGCGTGATGTAGCAGTGAGGTGTAGAGATTGAGGTATGAGCCAACAGGGACGTGTAGATGCCGGCAGCCAGTAGGGAACTGTTGTGATGTGGAGTAGAGTGTGAGGCATCAGCCAACAGGGACGTGTAGATGCCGGCAGCCAAGAGGGAACTGGCGTGATGTAGAGTAGATTGTGAGGCATCAGCCAACAGGAACGTGTAGATGCCGGCAGCCAGTAGGGAACTGGCGTGATGTAGCAGTGAGGTGTAGAGTGTGAGGCATGAGCCAACACGGACGTGTAGATGCCGGCAGCCAATAGGGAACTGGCGTGATGTAGCAGTGAGGTGTAGAGTGTGAGGCATGAGCCAACACGGACGTGTAGATGCCGGCATTCAGTAGGGAACTGGCGTGATGTAGAGTAGAGTTTGATGCATCAGCCAACAGGGACGTCTAGATGCCGGCAGCCAGTAGGGAACTAGCGTGATGTAGAGTAGAGTGTGAGGCATCAGCCAACAGGGACATGTAGATGCCGGCAGCCAATAGGGATCTGGCGTGATGTAGAGTAGAGTGTGAGGCATCAGCCAACAGGGACGTGTAGATGCCGGCAGCCAGTAGGGAACTGGTATGATGTAGCAGTGAGCTGTAGAGTGTGAGGCATTATCCAACAGGGACGTGTAGATGCCGGCAGCCAATAGGGAACTGGCGAATGTAGAGTAGAGTGTGAGTCATCAGCCAACAGGGACGTGTAGATGCCGGCAGCCAATAGGGAACTGGCGTGATGTAGCAGTGAGGTGTAGAGTGTGAGGCATGAGCCAACAGGGACGTGTAGATGCCGGCAGCCAATAGGGAACTGGCGTGATGTAGAGTAGAGTGTGAGGCATGAGCCAACAGAGACGTGTAGATGCCGGCAGCCAGTAGGGAACTGGCGTGATGTAGAGTAGAGTGTGAGGCATGAGCCAACAGGAACGTGTAGATGCCGGCAGCCAATAGGGAACTGGCGTGATGTAGAGTAGAGTGTGAGGCATCAGCCAACAGGGATGTGTAGATGCCGGCAGCCAATAGGGAACTGGCATGATGTAGAAGTGAGGTGTAGAGTGTGAGGCATGAGCCATCAGGGACGTGTAGATGCCGGCAGCCAGTAGGGAACTGGCGTGATGTAGCAGTGAGGTGTAGAGTGTTAGGCATGAGCCAACAGGGATGTGTAGATGCCGGCAGCCAATAGGGAACTGGCGTGATGTAGAGTAGAGTGTGAGGCATCAGCCAACAGGGACGTGTAGATGCTGGCAGCCAATAGGGAACTGGCGTGATGTAGCAGTGATGTGTAGAGTGTGAGGCATGAGCCAACAGGGACGCGTAATTGCCGGCAGCCAATAGGAAACTGGCGTGATGTAGATTAGAGTGTGAGGCATGAGCCAACAGGGACGTGTAGATATCGGCAGCCAATTGGGAAATGGCGTGATGTAGCAGTGAGGTGTAGAGTGTGAGGCATGAGCCAACAGGGACGTGTAGATGCCGGAAGCCAATAGGGAACTGGCGTGATGTAGCAGTGAGGTGTAGAGTGTGAGGCATGAGCCAACAGGGACGTGTAGATGCCGGCAGCCAATAGGGAACTGGCGTGATGTAGAATAGAGTGTTAGGCATCAGCCAACAGGGACGTGTAGATGCCGACAGCCAATAGGGAACTGGCGTGATGTAGCAGTGAGGTGTAGAGTGTGAGGCATGAGCCAACAGGGACGTGTAGATGCTGGCAGCCAGTAGGGAACTGGCGTGATGTACAGTAGAGTGTGAGGCATCAGCCAACAGAGACGTGTAAATGCCGGCAGCCAATAGGGAACTGGCATGATGTAGCAGTAAGCTGTAGAGTGTGAGGTATCAGACAACAGGGACGTGTAGCTGCCGGCATCCAATAGGAAACTGGCGTGATGTAGAGTAGATTGTGAGGCATCAGCCAACAGGAACGTATAGATGCCGGCATCCAATAGGGAACTGGCGTGATGTAGCAGTGAGGTGTAGAGTGTGAGGCATGAGCCAACAGGGACGTGTAGATGCCGGCAGCCATTAGGGAACTGGCGTGATGTAGAGTAGAGTGTGATGCATCAGCTAATAGGGACGTGTAGATGCCGGCAGCCAATAGGGATCTGGCGTGATGTATAGTAGAGTGTGAGTCATCAGCCAACAGGGACGTGTAGATACCGGCAGCCAGTAGGGAACTGGTATGATGTAGCAGTTAGCTGTAGAGTGTGAGGCATGAGCCAACAGGGACGTGTAGATGCCGGCAGCCAATAGGGAACTGGCGTGATGTAGAGTAGAGTGTGAGGCATCAGCCAACAGGGACATGTAGATGCCTGCAGCCAATAGGGAACTGGCGTGATGTAGCAGTGAGGTGTAGAGTGTGAGGCATGAGCCAACAGGGACGTGTAGATGCCGGCAGCCAATAGGGAACTGGAGTGATGTTTCAGTGAGGTGTAGAGTGTGAGGCATGAGCCAACAGGGACGTGTAGATGCTGGCAGCCAATAGGGAACTGGCGTGATGTAGAGTAGAGTGTGAGGCATGAGCCAACAGGGACGTGTAAATGCCGGCAGCCAGTAGGGAATTGGCGTGATGTAGCAGTGAGGTGTAGAGTGTGAGGCATGAGCCAACAGGGACGTGTAGATGCCGGCAGCCAGTAGGGTACTTTTGTGATGTAGAGTAGAGTGTGAGACATGAACCAACAGGGACGTGTAGATGCCGGCAGCCAATAGGGAACTGGCGTAATGTAGAGTAGAGTGTGAGGCATCAGCCAACAGGGACGTGTAGATTCCGGCAGCCAATAGGGAACTGGCGTGATGTAGCAGTGAGGTGTAGAGTGTGAGGCATGAGCCAACAGGGACATGTAGATGCCGGCAGCCAATAGGGAACTGGCGTGATGTAGCAGTGAGGTGTAGAGTGTGAAGCATGAGCCAACAGGGACGTGTAGATGCCGGCAGCCAGTAGGGAACTGGCGTGATGTAGAGTAGAGTGTGAGGCATCAGCCAATAGGGACGTGTAGATGCCGGCAGCCAGTAGGGAACTGGCGTGATGTAGCAGTGAGGTGTAGAGTGTGAGGCATGAGCCAACAGGGACATGTAGATGCCGGCAGCCAATAGAGAACTGGCGTGATGTAGCAGTGAGGTGTAGAGTGTGAAGCATGAGCCAACAGGGACGTGTAGATGCCGGCAGCCAGTAGGGAACTGGCGTGATGTAGAGTAGAGTGTGAGGCATCAGCCAATAGGGACGTGTAGATGCCGGCAGCCAAGAGGGAACTGGCGTGATGTAGAATAGAGTGTTAGGCATCAGCCAACAGGGACGTGTAGATGCCGACAGCCAATAGGGAACTGGCGTGATGTAGCAGTGAGGTGTAGGGTGTGAGGCATGAGCCAACAGGGACGTGTAGATGCCGTCAGCCATAGGGAACTGGCGTGATGTAGATTTGAGTGTGAGGCATGAGCCAACAGGGATGTGTAGATGCCGGCAGCCAGTAGGGAACTGGCGTGATGTTGCAGTGAGGTGTAGGGTGTGAGGCATGAGCCAACAGGGACGTGTAGATGCCGGCAGCCAATAGGGATCTGGCGTGATGTAGAGTAGTGTGTAAGGCATGAGCCAAAAGGGACGTGTAGATGCCGGAAGCTAATAGGGAACTGGCGTGATGTAGAATAGAGTGTTAGGCATCAGCCAACAGGGACGTGTAGATGCCGACAGCCAATAGGGAACTGGCGTGATGTTGCAGTGAGGTGTAGGGTGTGAGGCATGAGCCAACAGGGACGTGTAGATGCCGGCAGCCAATAGGGAACTGGCGTGATGTAGAGTAGAGTGTGAGGCATGAGCCAACAGGGATGTGTAGATGCCGGCAGCCATTAGGGAACTGGCGTGATGTAACAGTTAGGTGTAGAGTGTGAGGCATGAGCCAACAGGGACGTGTAGGTGCCGGCAGCCAATAGGGAACTGGCGTGATGTAGCAGTGAGGTGTAGAGGTTGAGGCATGAGCCAACAGGGACGTGTAGATGCCGGCAGCCAGTAGGGAACTGGTGTGATGTAGAGTAGAGTGTGAGGCATCAGCCAACAGGGACGTGTAGATGCCGGCAGCCAGTAGGGAACAGGCGTGATGTAGCAGTGAGGTGTAGAGTGTGAGGCATTATCCAACAGGGACGTGTAGATGCCGGCAGCCAATAGGGAACTGGCGGATGTAGCAGTGAGGTGTAGTGTTTGAGGCATGAGCCAAAAGTGACGTGTAGATGCCGGCAGCCAGTAGGGAACTGGCGTGATGTAGAGTAGAGTGTGAGGCATCAGCCAACAGGGACGTGTAGATGCCGGCAGCCAAGAGGGAACTGGCGTGATGTAGCAGTGAGGTGTAGATTATGAGGCATCAGCCAACAGGAACGTGTAGATGCCGGCAGCCAGTAGGGAACTGGCGTGATGTAGCTGTGAGGTGTAGAGTGTGAGACATTAACCAACAGGGACGTGTACATGCCGGCAGTCAATAGGGAACTGGCGTGATGTTGAGTAGAGTGTGAGGCATCAGCCAACTGGGACGTGTAGATGCCGGCATCCAATAGGGAACTGGCGTGATGTAGCAGTGAGGTGTAGAGTGTAAGGTGTGAGCCAACAGGGACGTGTAGATTCCCGCAGCCAGTAGGGAACTGGCGTGATGTAGAGTAGAGTGTGAGGCATCAGCCATGAGGGACGTGTAGATTACGGCAGCCAATAGGGATCTGGCGTGATGTAGAGTAGAGTGTGAGTCATCAGCCAACAGGGACGTGTAGATGTCGGCAGCCAGTAGGGAACTGGTATGATGTAGCAGTGAGCTGTAGAGTGTGAGGCATGAGCCAACAGGGATGTGTAGATGCCGGCAGCCAATAGGGAACTGGCGTGATGTAGAGTAGAGTGTGTGGCATCAGCCAACAGGGACGTGTAGATGCCGGCAGCCAGTAGGGAACTGGCGTGATGTAGCAGTGAGGTGTAGAGTGTGAGGCATGAGCCAACATGGACGTGTAGATGCCGGCAGCCAATAGGGAACAGGCGTGATGTAGAGTAGAGTGTGAGGCATCAGCCAACAGGAACGTGTAGATGCCGGCAGCCAATAGGGAACTGGCGTGATGTAGCAGTGAGGTGTAGAGTGTGAGGCATGAGCCAACAGGGACGGTTAGATGCCGGCAGCCAATAGGGAACTGGCGTGATGTAGCAGTGAGGTGATGAGTGTGAGGCATGAGCCAACAGGGACGTGTAGATGCCGGCAGCCAGTAGGAAACTGGCGTGATGTAGCAGTGAGGTGTAGAGTGTGAGGCATGAGCCAACAGGGACGTGCAGATGCCGGCAGCCAGTAATAGAACTAACTTGATGTAGCAGTGAGGTGTATAGTGTGAGGCTAAAGCCAACAGGGACGTGTAGATGCCGGCAGCCAATTGGGAACTGGCATGATGTAGAGTAGAGTGTGAGGCATCAGCCAACAGGGACGTGTAGATGCCGGCAGCCAATAGGGAACTGGCGTGATGTAGCAGTGAGGTGTAGAGTGTGAGGCATGAGCCAACAGGGACGCGTAATTACCGGCAGCCAATAGGAAACTGGCGTGATGTAGATTAGAGTGTGAGGCATGAGCCAACAGGGACGTGTAGATGCCGGCAGCCAGTAGGGAACTGGCGTGATGTAGCAGTGAGGTGTAGAGTGTGAGGCATGAGCCAACAGGGACGTGTAGATGGCGGCAGCCAGTAAGGAACTGTTGTGATGTAGAGTAGAGTGTGAGGCATCAGCCAACAGGGACGTGTAGATGCCGGCAGCCAGTAGGGAACTGGCTTGATGTAGCAGTGAGGTGTTGAGTGTGAGGCATGAGCCAACAGGGACGTGTAGATGCCGGCAGCCAGTAGGGAACTGGCGTGATGTAGCAGTGAGGTGTAGAGTGTGAGGCATGAGCCAACAGGTGTAGAGTGTGAGGCATGAGCCAACAGGGACATGTAGATATCGGCAGCCAATAGGGAACTGGCGTGATGTAGCATCGAGGTGAAGAGTGCGAGGCATTAGCCAACAGGGACGTGTAGTTGCCGGAAGTCAATAGGGAACTGGCGTGATGTAGCAGTGGTGTGTAGAGTGTGAGGCATGAGCCAACAGGGACGTGTAGATGCCGGCAGCCAATAGGGAACTGGCGTGACGTAGAATAGAGTGTTAGGCATCAGCCAACAGGGACGTGTAGATGCCGACAGCCAATAGGGAACTGGCGTGATGTAGCAGTGATGTGTAGGGTGTGAGGCATGAGTCAACAGGGACGTGTAGATGCCGGCAGCCAATAGGGAACTGGCGTGATGTAGAGTAGAGTGTGAGGCATGAGCCAACAGGGACGTGTAGATGCCGGCAGCTAGTAGGGAACTGGCGTGATGTAGCAGTGAGGTGTAAGTGTGAGGCATGAGCCAACAGGGACGTGTAGATGCCGGCAGCCAATAGGGAACTGGCGTGATGTAGAGTAGAGTGTGAGGCATCAGCCAACAGCGACGTGAAGATTACGGCAGCCAATAGGGAACTGGAGTGATGTAGCAGTGAGGTGTAGAGTGTGAGGCATGAGCCAACAGGGACGTGTAGATACCGGCAGACAATAGGGAACTGGCGTGATGTAGAGTAGAGTGTGAGGCATGAGCCAACAGGGACGTGTAGATGCCGGCAGCCAGTAGGGAACTGGCGTGATGTAGCAGTGAGGTGTAGAGTGTGAGGCATGAGCCAACAGGGACGTGTAGATGCCGGCAGACAATAGGGAACTGGCGTGATGTAGAGTAGAGTGTGAGGCATCAGCCAACAGGGACTTGTAGATGCCGGCAGCCAATAGGGAACTGGCGTAATGTAGAGTAGAGTGTGAGGCATCAGCCAACAGGGACGTGTAGATGCCGGCAGCCAATAGGGAACTGGCGGATGTAGAGTAGAGTGTGAGGCATCAGCCAACAGGAACGTGTAGATGCCGGCAGCCAGTAGGGAACTGGCGTGATGTAGCAGTGAGGTGTAGAGTGTGAGGCATGAGCCAACAGGGACATGTAGATGCCGGCAGCCAATAGGGAACTGGCGTGATGTAGCAGTGAGGTGTAGAGTGTGAGGCATGAGCCAAAAGGGACGTGTAGATGCCGGAAGCTAATAGGGAACTGGCGTGATGTAGCAGTGAGGTGTAGAGTGTGAGGCATGAGACAAAAGGGACGTGTAGATGCCGGCAGTTAATAGGGAACTGGCGTGATGTAGAATAGAGTGTTAGGCATCAGCCAACAGGGACGTGTAGATGCCGACAGCCAATAGGGAACTGGCGTGATGTAGCAGTGAGGTGTAGGGTGTGAGGCATGAGCCAACAGGGACGTGTAGATGCCGGCAGCCAATAGGGAACTGGCGTGATGTAGAGTAGAGTGTGAGGCATGAGCCAACAGGGATGTGTAGATGCCGGCAGCTAGAAGGGAACTGGCGTGATGTAGAGTAGAGTGTGAGGCATCAGCCAACAGGGACGTGTAGATGCCGGCAGCCAAAAGGGAACTGGCGTGATGTGAGTAGATTGTGAGGCATAAGCCAACAGGAACGTATAGATACCGGCAGCCAGTAGGGAACAGGCGTGATGTAGCAGTGAGGTGTAGAGTGTGAGGCATTAACCAACAGGGACGTGTAGATGCCGGCAGCCAATAGGGAACTGGCGGATGTAGCAGTGAGGTGTAGTGTGTGAGGCATGAGCCAAAAGTGACGTGTAGATGCCGGCAGCCAGTAGGGAACTGGCGTTATGTAGAGTAGAGTGTGAGGCATCGGCCAATAGGGTCGTGTAGATGCCGGCAGCCAATAGGGATCTGGCGTGATGTAGAGTAGAGTGTGAGGCATCAGCCAACAGGGACATGTAGATGCCGGCAGCCAGTAGGGAACTGGTATGATGTAGCAGTGAGCTATAGAGTGTGAGGCATGAGCCAACAGGGACGTGTAGATGCCGGCAGCCAATAGGGAACTGGCGTGATGTAGAGTAGAGTGTGAGGCATCAGCCAACAGGGACGTGTAGATGCCGGCAGCCAATAGGGAACTGGCGTGATGTAGCAGTGAGGTGTAGAGTGTGAGGCATGAGCCAAAAGGGAATTGTAGATTCCGGCTGCCAGTAGGGAACTGGCTTGATGTAGAGTAGAGTGTGATGCATCATCCAACAGGGACGTGTAGATGCCGGCAGGCTTTAGGGAACTGGCGTGATGTAGCAGTGAGGTGTAGAGTGTGAGGCATCAGCCAACAGGGATATGTTGATGCCGGCAGCCAGTAGGGAACTGGCAAGATGTAGCATTGAGGTGTAGAGTGTGAGGCATGAGCCAACAGGGACGTGTAGATGTCGGCAGCCAATAGGGAACTGTCATGATGTAGCAGTGAGGTGTAGAGTGTGAGGCATGAGCTAACAGGGACGTGTAGATGCCGGCAGCCAGTAGGGAACTGGCGTGATATAGAGTAGAGTGTGAGGCATCAGCCAACAGGGACGTGTAGAAGCCGGCAGCCAGTAAGGAAGTGGCGTGATGTAGAGTAGAGTTTGAGGCATCAGCCAACAGGGAAGTGTAGATGCCGGCAGCCAGTAGGGAACTGGCGTGATGTAGCAGTGAGGTGTAGAGTCTGAGGCATGAGCCAACAGGGACGTGTAGATGCCGGCAGCCAGTAGGGAACTGGCGTGATGTAGCAGTGAGGTGTAGAATGTGAGGCATGAGCCAACAGGAACGTGTAGATGCCGGCTGCCAGTAGGGATCTAGCGTGATGTAGAGTAGAGTGTGAGGCATCGGCCAACAATGAATTGTAGATGCCGGCAGCCAATAGGGAACTGGCGTGATGTAGAGTAGAGTGTGAGGCATCGGCCAACAGGGAATTGTAGATGCCGGCAGCCAATAGGGAACTGGCATGATGTAAAGTAGAGTGTGTGGCATCAGCCAACAGGGACGTGTAGATGCCGGCAGCCAGTAGGGAACTGGCGTGATGTAGCAGTGAGGTGTAGAGTGTGAGGCATGAGCCAACATGGACGTGTAGATGCCGGTAACCAATAGGGAACTGGCGTGATGTAGAGTAGAGTGTGAGGCATTAGCCAACAGGGACGTGTAGATGCCGGCAGCCAATGGGAACTGGCGTGAATTAGCAGTGAGGTGTAGAGTGTGAGGCATGAGCCAACACGGACGTGTAGATGCCGGCAGCCAGTAGGGAACTGGCGTGATGTAGAGTAGAATTTGATGCATCAGCCAACAGGGACGTCTAGATGCCGGCAGCCAGTAGGGAACTGGCGTGATGTAGAGTAGAGTGTGAGGCATCAGCCAACAGGGACATGTAGATGCCGGCAGCCAATAGGGATCTGGCGTGATGTAGAGTAGAGTGTGAGGCATCAGCCAACAGGGACGTGTAGATGCTGGCAGCCAGTAGGGAACTGGTATGATGTAGCAGTGAGCTGTAGAGTGTGAGGCATTAGCCAACAGGGACGTGTAGATGCCGGCAGCCAATAGGGAACTGGCGTGATGTAGAGTAGAGTGTGAGGCATCAGCCAACAGGGACGTGTAGATGCCGGCAGCCAATATGGAACTGGCGTGATGTAGCAGTGAGGTGTAGAGTGTGAGGCATGAGCCAACAAGGACGTGTAGATGCCGGCAGCCAATAGGGAACTGGCGTGATGTAGAGTAGAGTGTGAGGCATGAGCCAACAGAGACGTGTCGATGCCGGCAGCCAGTAGGGAACTGGCGTGATGTACAGTAGAGTGTGAGGCATCAGCCAACAGGGACGTGTAGATGCCGGCAGCCAATAGGGAACTGGCGTGATGTAGCAGTGAGGTGTAGAGTGTGAGGCATGAGCCAACAAGGACGTGTAGATGCCGGCAGCCAATAGGGAACTGGCGTGATGTAGAGTAGAGTGTGAGGCATGAGCCAACAGAGACGTGTCGATGCCGGCAGCCAGTAGGGAACTGGCGTGATGTACAGTAGAGTGTGAGGCATCAGCCAACAGGGACGTGTAGATGCCGGCAGCCAATAGGGAACTGGTGTGATGTAGAAGTGAGGTGTAGAGTGTGAGGCATGAGCCTACACGGACGTGTAGATGCCGGCAGCCAGTAGGGAACTGGCGTGATGTAGAGTAGAGTGTGAGGCATCAGCCAACAGGGACGTGTAGATGCTGGCAGCCAGTAGGGAACTGGTATGATGTAGCAGTGAGCTTTAGAGTGTGAGGCATTAGCCAACAGGGACGTGTAGATGCCGGCAGCCAATAGGGAACTGGCGTGATGTAGAGTAGAGTGTGAGGCATCAGCCAACAGGGACGTGTAGATGCCGGCAGCCAATATGGAACTGGCGTGATGTAGCAGTGAGGTGTAGAGTGTGAGGCATGAGCCAACAAGGACGTGTAGATGCCGGCAGCCAATAGGGAACTGGCGTGATGTAGAGTAGAGTGTGAGGCATGAGCCAACAGAGACGTGTCGATGCCGGCAGCCAGTAGGGAACTGGCGTGATGTACAGTAGAGTGTGAGGCATCAGCCAACAGGGACGTGTAGATGCCGGCAGCCAATAGGGAACTGGCGTGATGTAGAAGTGAGGTGTAGAGTGTGAGGCATGAGCCATCAGGGACGTGTAGATGCCGGCAGCCAGTAGGGAACTGGCGTGATGTAGCAGTGAGGTGTAGAGTGTGAGGCATGAGCAAACAGGGATGTGTAGATGCCGGCAGCCAATAGGGAACAGGCGTAATCTAGAGTAGAGTGTGAGGCATCAGCCAACAGGGACGTGTAGATGCCGGCAGCCAATAGGGAACTGGCGTGATGTAGCAGTGAGGTGTAGAGTGTGAGGCATGAGCCAACAGGGACGCGTAATTGCCGGCAGCCAATAGGAAACTGGCGTGATGTAGAAGTGAGGTGTAGAGTGTGAGGCATGAGCCTACACGGACGTGTAGATGCCGGCAGCCAGTAGGGAACTGGCGTGATGTAGAGTAGAGTGTGAGGCATCAGCCAACAGGGACGTGTAGATGCCGGCAGCCAGTAGGGAACTGGTATGATGTAGCAGTGAGCTGTAGAGTGTGAGGCATGAGCCAACAGGGACGTGTAGATGCCGGCAGCCAGTAGGGAACTGGCGTGATGTAGCAGTGAGGTGTAGAGTGTGAGGCATGAGCCAACAGGGACGTGTAGATGCCGGCAGCCAGTAGGGAACTGGCGTGATGTAGCAGTGAGGTGTAGAGTGTGAGGCATGAGCCAACATGGACGTGTAGATGCCGGCTGCCAGTAGGGAACTAGCGTGATGTAGAGTAGAGTGTGAGGCATCGGCAAACAATGAATTGTAGATGCCGGCAGCCAATAGGGAACTGGCGTGATGTAGAGTAGAGTGTGAGGCATCAGCTAACAGGGAATTGTAGATGCCGGCAGCCAATAGGGAACTGGCGTGATGTATAGTGGAGTGTGTGGCATCAGCCAACAGGGACGTGTAGATGCCGGCAGCCAGTAGGGAACTGGCGTGATGTAGCAGTGAGGTGTAGAGTGTGAGGCATGAGCCAACATGGACGTGTAGATTCAGGCAGCCAATAGGGAACTGGCGTGATGTAGAGTAGAGTGTGAGGCATCAGCCAACAGGGACGTGTAGATGCCGGCAGCCAATAGGAAACTGGCGTGATGTAGCAGTGAGGTGTAGAGTGTGAGGCATGAGCCAACACGGACGTGTAGATGCCGGCAGCCAGTAGGGAACTGGCGTGATGTAGAGTAGAGTTTGATGCATCAGCCAACAGGGACGTCTAGATGCCGGCAGCCAGTAGGGAACTAGCGTGATGTATAGTAGAGTGTGAGGCATCAGCCAACAGGGACATGTAGATGCCGGCAGCCAATAGGGATCTGGCGTGATGTAGAGTAGAGTGTGAGGCATCAGCCAACAGGGACGTGTAGATGCCGGCAGCCAGTAGGGAACTGGTATGATGTAGCAGTGAGCTGTAGAGTGTGAGGCATTAGCCAACAGGGACGTGTAGATGCCGGCAGCCAATAGGGAACTGGCGAATGTAGAGTAGAGTGTGAGTCATCAGCCAACAGGGACGTGTAGATGCCGGCAGCCAATAGGGAACTGGCGTGATGTAGCAGTGAGGTGTAGAGTGTGAGGCATCAGCCAACAGGGACGTGTAGATGCCGGCAGCCAAAAGGGAACTGGCGTGATGTAGAGTAGAGTGTGAGGCATGAGCCAACAGAGACGTGTAGATGCCGGCAGCCAGTAGGGAACTGGCGTGATGTAGAGTAGAGTGTGAGGCATGAGCCAACAGGGACGTGTAGATGCCGGCAGCCAATAGGGAACTGGCGTGATGTAGAGTAGAGTGTGAGGCATCAGCCAACAGGGACGTGTAGATGCCGGCAGCCAATAGGGAACTGGCATGATGTAGAAGTGAGGTGTAGAGTGTAAGGCATGAGCCATCAGGGACGTGTAGATGCCGGCAGCCAGTAGGGAACTGGCGTGATGTAGCAGTGAGGTGTAGAGTGTTAGGCATGAGCCAACAGGGATGTGTAGATGCCGGCAGCCAATAGGGAACTGGCGTGATGTAGAGTAGAGTGTGAGGCATCAGCCAACAGGGACGTGTATATGCCGGCAGCCAATAGGGAACTGGCGTGATGTAGCAGTGATGTGTAGAGTGTGAGGCATGAGCCAACAGGGACGCGTAATTGCCGGCAGCCAATAGGAAACTGGCGTGATGTAGATTAGAGTGTGAGGCATGAGCCAACAGGGACGTGTAGATGCCGGCAGCCAGTAGGGAACTGGCGTGATGTAGCAGTGAGGTGTAGAGATTGAGGTATGAGCCAACAGGGACGTGTAGATGCCGGTAGCCAGTAGGGAACTGTTGTGATGTAGAGTAGAGTGTGAGGCATCAGCCAACAGGGACGTGTAGATGCCGGCAGCCAGTAGGGAACTGGCGTGATGTAGCAGTGAGGTGTAGAGTGTGAGGCATGAGCCAACAGGGACGTGTAGATGCCGGCAGCCAAAAGGGAACTGGCGTGATGTAGAGTAGAGTGTGAGGCATGAGCCAACAGAGACGTGTAGATGCCGGCAGCCAGTAGGGAACTGGCGTGATGTAGAGTAGAGTGTGAGGCATGAGCCAACAGGGACGTGTAGATGCCGGCAGCCAATAGGGAACTGGCGTGATGTAGAGTAGAGTGTGAGGCATCAGCCAACAGGGACGTGTAGATGCCGGCAGCCAATAGGGAACTGGCGTGATGTAGAAGTGAGGGTTAGAGTGTAAGGCATGAGCCATCAGAGACGTGTAGATGCCGGCAGCCAGTAGGGAACTGGCGTGATGTAGCAGTGAGGTGTAGAGTGTTAGGCATGAGCCAACAGGGATGTGTAGATGCCGGCAGCCAATAGGGAACTGGCGTGATGTAGAGTAGAGTGTGAGGCATCAGCAACAAGGGACGTGTAGATGCCGGCAGCCAATAGGGAACTGGCGTGATGTAGCAGTGATGTGTAGAGTGTGAGGCATGAGCCAACAGGGACGTGTAGATGCCGGCAGCCAATAGGGAACTGGCGTGATGTAGAGTAGAGTTTGATGCATCAGCCAACAGGGACGTCTAGATGCCGGCAGCCAGTAGGGAACTAGCGTGATGTAGAGTAGAGTGTGAGGCATCAGCCAACAGGGACATGTAGATGCCGGCAGCCAATAGGGATCTGGCGTGATGTAGAGTAGAGTGTGAGGCATCAGCCAACAGGGACGTGTAGATGCCGGCAGCCAGTAGGGAACTGGTATGATGTAGCAGTGAGCTGTAGAGTGTGAGGCATTAACCAACAAGGACGTGTAGATGCCGGCAGCCAATAGGGAACTGGCGAATGTAGAGTAGAGTGTGAGTCATCAGCCAACAGGGACGTGTAGATGCCGGCAGCTAATAGGGAACTGGCGTGATGTAGAGTAGAGTGTGAGGCATCAGCCAACAGGGACGTGTAGATGCCGGCAGCCAATAGGGAACTGGCGTGATGTAGAAGTGAGGTGTAGAGTGTGAGGCATGAGCCATCAGGGACGTGTAGATGCCGGCAGCCAGTAGGGAACTGGCGTGATGTAGCAGTGAGGTGTAGAGTGTTAGGCATGAGCCAACAGGGATGTGTAGATGCCGGCAGCCAATAGGGAACTGGCGTGATGTAGAGTAGAGTGTGAGGCATCAGCCAACAGGGACGTGTAGATGCCGCCAGCCAATAGGGAACTGGCGTGATGTAGCAGTGATGTGTAGAGTGTGAGGCATGAGCCAACAGGGACGCGTAATTGCCGGCAGCCAATAGGAAACTGGCGTGATGTAGATTAGAGTGTGAGGCATGAGCCAACAGGGACGTGTAGATGCCGGCAGCCAGTAGGGAACTGGCGTGATGTAGCAGTGAGGTGTAGAGATTGAGGTATGAGCCAACAGGGACGTGTAGATGCCGGCAGCCAGTAGGGAACTGTTGTGATGTGGAGTAGAGTGTGAGGCATCAGCCAACAGGGACGTGTAGATGCCGGCAGCCAAGAGGGAACTGGCGTGATGTAGAGTAGATTGTGAGGCATCAGCCAACAGGAACGTGTAGATGCCGGCAGCCAGTAGGGAACTGGCGTGATGTAGCAGTGAGGTGTAGAGTGTGAGGCATGAGCCAACACGGACGTGTAGATGCCGGCAGCCAATAGGGAACTGGCGTGATGTAGCAGTGAGGTGTAGAGTGTGAGGCATGAGCCAACACGGACGTGTAGATGCCGGCATTCAGTAGGGAACTGGCGTGATGTAGAGTAGAGTTTGATGCATCAGCCAACAGGGACGTCTAGATGCCGGCAGCCAGTAGGGAACTAGCGTGATGTAGAGTAGAGTGTGAGGCATCAGCCAACAGGGACATGTAGATGCCGGCAGCCAATAGGGATCTGGCGTGATGTAGAGTAGAGTGTGAGGCATCAGCCAACAGGGACGTGTAGATGCCGGCAGCCAGTAGGGAACTGGTATGATGTAGCAGTGAGCTGTAGAGTGTGAGGCATTATCCAACAGGGACGTGTAGATGCCGGCAGCCAATAGGGAACTGGCGAATGTAGAGTAGAGTGTGAGTCATCAGCCAACAGGGACGTGTAGATGCCGGCAGCCAATAGGGAACTGGCGTGATGTAGCAGTGAGGTGTAGAGTGTGAGGCATGAGCCAACAGGGACGTGTAGATGCCGGCAGCCAATAGGGAACTGGCGTGATGTAGAGTAGAGTGTGAGGCATGAGCCAACAGAGACGTGTAGATGCCGGCAGCCAGTAGGGAACTGGCGTGATGTAGAGTAGAGTGTGAGGCATGAGCCAACAGGAACGTGTAGATGCCGGCAGCCAATAGGGAACTGGCGTGATGTAGAGTAGAGTGTGAGGCATCAGCCAACAGGGATGTGTAGATGCCGGCAGCCAATAGGGAACTGGCATGATGTAGAAGTGAGGTGTAGAGTGTGAGGCATGAGCCATCAGGGACGTGTAGATGCCGGCAGCCAGTAGGGAACTGGCGTGATGTAGCAGTGAGGTGTAGAGTGTTAGGCATGAGCCAACAGGGATGTGTAGATGCCGGCAGCCAATAGGGAACTGGCGTGATGTAGAGTAGAGTGTGAGGCATCAGCCAACAGGGACGTGTAGATGCTGGCAGCCAATAGGGAACTGGCGTGATGTAGCAGTGATGTGTAGAGTGTGAGGCATGAGCCAACAGGGACGCGTAATTGCCGGCAGCCAATAGGAAACTGGCGTGATGTAGATTAGAGTGTGAGGCATGAGCCAACAGGGACGTGTAGATATCGGCAGCCAATTGGGAAATGGCGTGATGTAGCAGTGAGGTGTAGAGTGTGAGGCATGAGCCAACAGGGACGTGTAGATGCCGGAAGCCAATAGGGAACTGGCGTGATGTAGCAGTGAGGTGTAGAGTGTGAGGCATGAGCCAACAGGGACGTGTAGATGCCGGCAGCCAATAGGGAACTGGCGTGATGTAGAATAGAGTGTTAGGCATCAGCCAACAGGGACGTGTAGATGCCGACAGCCAATAGGGAACTGGCGTGATGTAGCAGTGAGGTGTAGAGTGTGAGGCATGAGCCAACAGGGACGTGTAGATGCTGGCAGCCAGTAGGGAACTGGCGTGATGTACAGTAGAGTGTGAGGCATCAGCCAACAGAGACGTGTAAATGCCGGCAGCCAATAGGGAACTGGCATGATGTAGCAGTAAGCTGTAGAGTGTGAGGTATCAGACAACAGGGACGTGTAGCTGCCGGCATCCAATAGGAAACTGGCGTGATGTAGAGTAGATTGTGAGGCATCAGCCAACAGGAACGTATAGATGCCGGCATCCAATAGGGAACTGGCGTGATGTAGCAGTGAGGTGTAGAGTGTGAGGCATGAGCCAACAGGGACGTGTAGATGCCGGCAGCCATTAGGGAACTGGCGTGATGTAGAGTAGAGTGTGATGCATCAGCTAATAGGGACGTGTAGATGCCGGCAGCCAATAGGGATCTGGCGTGATGTATAGTAGAGTGTGAGTCATCAGCCAACAGGGACGTGTAGATACCGGCAGCCAGTAGGGAACTGGTATGATGTAGCAGTTAGCTGTAGAGTGTGAGGCATGAGCCAACAGGGACGTGTAGATGCCGGCAGCCAATAGGGAACTGGCGTGATGTAGAGTAGAGTGTGAGGCATCAGCCAACAGGGACATGTAGATGCCTGCAGCCAATAGGGAACTGGCGTGATGTAGCAGTGAGGTGTAGAGTGTGAGGCATGAGCCAACAGGGACGTGTAGATGCCGGCAGCCAATAGGGAACTGGAGTGATGTTTCAGTGAGGTGTAGAGTGTGAGGCATGAGCCAACAGGGACGTGTAGATGCTGGCAGCCAATAGGGAACTGGCGTGATGTAGAGTAGAGTGTGAGGCATGAGCCAACAGGGACGTGTAAATGCCGGCAGCCAGTAGGGAATTGGCGTGATGTAGCAGTGAGGTGTAGAGTGTGAGGCATGAGCCAACAGGGACGTGTAGATGCCGGCAGCCAGTAGGGTACTTTTGTGATGTAGAGTAGAGTGTGAGACATGAACCAACAGGGACGTGTAGATGCCGGCAGCCAATAGGGAACTGGCGTAATGTAGAGTAGAGTGTGAGGCATCAGCCAACAGGGACGTGTAGATTCCGGCAGCCAATAGGGAACTGGCGTGATGTAGCAGTGAGGTGTAGAGTGTGAGGCATGAGCCAACAGGGACATGTAGATGCCGGCAGCCAATAGGGAACTGGCGTGATGTAGCAGTGAGGTGTAGAGTGTGAAGCATGAGCCAACAGGGACGTGTAGATGCCGGCAGCCAGTAGGGAACTGGCGTGATGTAGAGTAGAGTGTGAGGCATCAGCCAATAGGGACGTGTAGATGCCGGCAGCCAGTAGGGAACTGGCGTGATGTAGCAGTGAGGTGTAGAGTGTGAGGCATGAGCCAACAGGGACATGTAGATGCCGGCAGCCAATAGAGAACTGGCGTGATGTAGCAGTGAGGTGTAGAGTGTGAAGCATGAGCCAACAGGGACGTGTAGATGCCGGCAGCCAGTAGGGAACTGGCGTGATGTAGAGTAGAGTGTGAGGCATCAGCCAATAGGGACGTGTAGATGCCGGCAGCCAAGAGGGAACTGGCGTGATGTAGAATAGAGTGTTAGGCATCAGCCAACAGGGACGTGTAGATGCCGACAGCCAATAGGGAACTGGCGTGATGTAGCAGTGAGGTGTAGGGTGTGAGGCATGAGCCAACAGGGACGTGTAGATGCCGTCAGCCATAGGGAACTGGCGTGATGTAGATTTGAGTGTGAGGCATGAGCCAACAGGGATGTGTAGATGCCGGCAGCCAGTAGGGAACTGGCGTGATGTTGCAGTGAGGTGTAGGGTGTGAGGCATGAGCCAACAGGGACGTGTAGATGCCGGCAGCCAATAGGGATCTGGCGTGATGTAGAGTAGTGTGTAAGGCATGAGCCAAAAGGGACGTGTAGATGCCGGAAGCTAATAGGGAACTGGCGTGATGTAGAATAGAGTGTTAGGCATCAGCCAACAGGGACGTGTAGATGCCGACAGCCAATAGGGAACTGGCGTGATGTTGCAGTGAGGTGTAGGGTGTGAGGCATGAGCCAACAGGGACGTGTAGATGCCGGCAGCCAATAGGGAACTGGCGTGATGTAGAGTAGAGTGTGAGGCATGAGCCAACAGGGATGTGTAGATGCCGGCAGCCATTAGGGAACTGGCGTGATGTAACAGTTAGGTGTAGAGTGTGAGGCATGAGCCAACAGGGACGTGTAGGTGCCGGCAGCCAATAGGGAACTGGCGTGATGTAGCAGTGAGGTGTAGAGGTTGAGGCATGAGCCAACAGGGACGTGTAGATGCCGGCAGCCAGTAGGGAACTGGTGTGATGTAGAGTAGAGTGTGAGGCATCAGCCAACAGGGACGTGTAGATGCCGGCAGCCAGTAGGGAACAGGCGTGATGTAGCAGTGAGGTGTAGAGTGTGAGGCATTATCCAACAGGGACGTGTAGATGCCGGCAGCCAATAGGGAACTGGCGGATGTAGCAGTGAGGTGTAGTGTTTGAGGCATGAGCCAAAAGTGACGTGTAGATGCCGGCAGCCAGTAGGGAACTGGCGTGATGTAGAGTAGAGTGTGAGGCATCAGCCAACAGGGACGTGTAGATGCCGGCAGCCAAGAGGGAACTGGCGTGATGTAGCAGTGAGGTGTAGATTATGAGGCATCAGCCAACAGGAACGTGTAGATGCCGGCAGCCAGTAGGGAACTGGCGTGATGTAGCTGTGAGGTGTAGAGTGTGAGACATTAACCAACAGGGACGTGTACATGCCGGCAGTCAATAGGGAACTGGCGTGATGTTGAGTAGAGTGTGAGGCATCATCCAACTGGGACGTGTAGATGCCGGCATCCAATAGGGAACTGGCGTGATGTAGCAGTGAGGTGTAGAGTGTAAGGTGTGAGCCAACAGGGACGTGTAGATTCCCGCAGCCAGTAGGGAACTGGCGTGATGTAGAGTAGAGTGTGAGGCATCAGCCATGAGGGACGTGTAGATTACGGCAGCCAATAGGGATCTGGCGTGATGTAGAGTAGAGTGTGAGTCATCAGCCAACAGGGACGTGTAGATGTCGGCAGCCAGTAGGGAACTGGTATGATGTAGCAGTGAGCTGTAGAGTGTGAGGCATGAGCCAACAGGGATGTGTAGATGCCGGCAGCCAATAGGGAACTGGCGTGATGTAGAGTAGAGTGTGTGGCATCAGCCAACAGGGACGTGTAGATGCCGGCAGCCAGTAGGGAACTGGCGTGATGTAGCAGTGAGGTGTAGAGTGTGAGGCATGAGCCAACATGGACGTGTAGATGCCGGCAGCCAATAGGGAACAGGCGTGATGTAGAGTAGAGTGTGAGGCATCAGCCAACAGGAACGTGTAGATGCCGGCAGCCAATAGGGAACTGGCGTGATGTAGCAGTGAGGTGTAGAGTGTGAGGCATGAGCCAACAGGGACGGTTAGATGCCGGCAGCCAATAGGGAACTGGCGTGATGTAGCAGTGAGGTGATGAGTGTGAGGCATGAGCCAACAGGGACGTGTAGATGCCGGCAGCCAGTAGGAAACTGGCGTGATGTAGCAGTGAGGTGTAGAGTGTGAGGCATGAGCCAACAGGGACGTGCAGATGCCGGCAGCCAGTAATAGAACTAACTTGATGTAGCAGTGAGGTGTATAGTGTGAGGCTAAAGCCAACAGGGACGTGTAGATGCCGGCAGCCAATTGGGAACTGGCATGATGTAGAGTAGAGTGTGAGGCATCAGCCAACAGGGACGTGTAGATGCCGGCAGCCAATAGGGAACTGGCGTGATGTAGCAGTGAGGTGTAGAGTGTGAGGCATGAGCCAACAGGGACGCGTAATTACCGGCAGCCAATAGGAAACTGGCGTGATGTAGATTAGAGTGTGAGGCATGAGCCAACAGGGACGTGTAGATGCCGGCAGCCAGTAGGGAACTGGCGTGATGTAGCAGTGAGGTGTAGAGTGTGAGGCATGAGCCAACAGGGACGTGTAGATGGCGGCAGCCAGTAAGGAACTGTTGTGATGTAGAGTAGAGTGTGAGGCATCAGCCAACAGGGACGTGTAGATGCCGGCAGCCAGTAGGGAACTGGCTTGATGTAGCAGTGAGGTGTTGAGTGTGAGGCATGAGCCAACAGGGACGTGTAGATGCCGGCAGCCAGTAGGGAACTGGCGTGATGTAGCAGTGAGGTGTAGAGTGTGAGGCATGAGCCAACAGGTGTAGAGTGTGAGGCATGAGCCAACAGGGACATGTAGATATCGGCAGCCAATAGGGAACTGGCGTGATGTAGCATCGAGGTGAAGAGTGCGAGGCATTAGCCAACAGGGACGTGTAGTTGCCGGAAGTCAATAGGGAACTGGCGTGATGTAGCAGTGGTGTGTAGAGTGTGAGGCATGAGCCAACAGGGACGTGTAGATGCCGGCAGCCAATAGGGAACTGGCGTGACGTAGAATAGAGTGTTAGGCATCAGCCAACAGGGACGTGTAGATGCCGACAGCCAATAGGGAACTGGCGTGATGTAGCAGTGATGTGTAGGGTGTGAGGCATGAGTCAACAGGGACGTGTAGATGCCGGCAGCCAATAGGGAACTGGCGTGATGTAGAGTAGAGTGTGAGGCATGAGCCAACAGGGACGTGTAGATGCCGGCAGCTAGTAGGGAACTGGCGTGATGTAGCAGTGAGGTGTAAGTGTGAGGCATGAGCCAACAGGGACGTGTAGATGCCGGCAGCCAATAGGGAACTGGCGTGATGTAGAGTAGAGTGTGAGGCATCAGCCAACAGCGACGTGAAGATTACGGCAGCCAATAGGGAACTGGAGTGATGTAGCAGTGAGGTGTAGAGTGTGAGGCATGAGCCAACAGGGACGTGTAGATACCGGCAGACAATAGGGAACTGGCGTGATGTAGAGTAGAGTGTGAGGCATGAGCCAACAGGGACGTGTAGATGCCGGCAGCCAGTAGGGAACTGGCGTGATGTAGCAGTGAGGTGTAGAGTGTGAGGCATGAGCCAACAGGGACGTGTAGATGCCGGCAGACAATAGGGAACTGGCGTGATGTAGAGTAGAGTGTGAGGCATCAGCCAACAGGGACTTGTAGATGCCGGCAGCCAATAGGGAACTGGCGTAATGTAGAGTAGAGTGTGAGGCATCAGCCAACAGGGACGTGTAGATGCCGGCAGCCAATAGGGAACTGGCGGATGTAGAGTAGAGTGTGAGGCATCAGCCAACAGGAACGTGTAGATGCCGGCAGCCAGTAGGGAACTGGCGTGATGTAGCAGTGAGGTGTAGAGTGTGAGGCATGAGCCAACAGGGACATGTAGATGCCGGCAGCCAATAGGGAACTGGCGTGATGTAGCAGTGAGGTGTAGAGTGTGAGGCATGAGCCAAAAGGGACGTGTAGATGCCGGAAGCTAATAGGGAACTGGCGTGATGTAGCAGTGAGGTGTAGAGTGTGAGGCATGAGACAAAAGGGACGTGTAGATGCCGGCAGTTAATAGGGAACTGGCGTGATGTAGAATAGAGTGTTAGGCATCAGCCAACAGGGACGTGTAGATGCCGACAGCCAATAGGGAACTGGCGTGATGTAGCAGTGAGGTGTAGGGTGTGAGGCATGAGCCAACAGGGACGTGTAGATGCCGGCAGCCAATAGGGAACTGGCGTGATGTAGAGTAGAGTGTGAGGCATGAGCCAACAGGGATGTGTAGATGCCGGCAGCTAGAAGGGAACTGGCGTGATGTAGAGTAGAGTGTGAGGCATCAGCCAACAGGGACGTGTAGATGCCGGCAGCCAAAAGGGAACTGGCGTGATGTGAGTAGATTGTGAGGCATAAGCCAACAGGAACGTATAGATACCGGCAGCCAGTAGGGAACAGGCGTGATGTAGCAGTGAGGTGTAGAGTGTGAGGCATTAACCAACAGGGACGTGTAGATGCCGGCAGCCAGTAGGGAACTGGTATGATGTAGCAGTGAGCTATAGAGTGTGAGGCATGAGCCAACAGGGACGTGTAGATGCCGGCAGCCAATAGGGAACTGGCGTGATGTAGAGTAGAGTGTGAGGCATCAGCCAACAGGGACGTGTAGATGCCGGCAGCCAATAGGGAACTGGCGTGATGTAGCAGTGAGGTGTAGAGTGTGAGGCATGAGCCAAAAGGGAATTGTAGATTCCGGCTGCCAGTAGGGAACTGGCTTGATGTAGAGTAGAGTGTGATGCATCATCCAACAGGGACGTGTAGATGCCGGCAGGCTTTAGGGAACTGGCGTGATGTAGCAGTGAGGTGTAGAGTGTGAGGCATCAGCCAACAGGGATATGTTGATGCCGGCAGCCAGTAGGGAACTGGCAAGATGTAGCATTGAGGTGTAGAGTGTGAGGCATGAGCCAACAGGGACGTGTAGATGTCGGCAGCCAATAGGGAACTGTCATGATGTAGCAGTGAGGTGTAGAGTGTGAGGCATGAGCTAACAGGGACGTGTAGATGCCGGCAGCCAGTAGGGAACTGGCGTGATATAGAGTAGAGTGTGAGGCATCAGCCAACAGGGACGTGTAGAAGCCGGCAGCCAGTAAGGAAGTGGCGTGATGTAGAGTAGAGTTTGAGGCATCAGCCAACAGGGAAGTGTAGATGCCGGCAGCCAGTAGGGAACTGGCGTGATGTAGCAGTGAGGTGTAGAGTCTGAGGCATGAGCCAACAGGGACGTGTAGATGCCGGCAGCCAGTAGGGAACTGGCGTGATGTAGCAGTGAGGTGTAGAATGTGAGGCATGAGCCAACAGGAACGTGTAGATGCCGGCTGCCAGTAGGGATCTAGCGTGATGTAGAGTAGAGTGTGAGGCATCGGCCAACAATGAATTGTAGATGCCGGCAGCCAATAGGGAACTGGCGTGATGTAGAGTAGAGTGTGAGGCATCGGCCAACAGGGAATTGTAGATGCCGGCAGCCAATAGGGAACTGGCATGATGTAAAGTAGAGTGTGTGGCATCAGCCAACAGGGACGTGTAGATGCCGGCAGCCAGTAGGGAACTGGCGTGATGTAGCAGTGAGGTGTAGAGTGTGAGGCATGAGCCAACATGGACGTGTAGATGCCGGTAACCAATAGGGAACTGGCGTGATGTAGAGTAGAGTGTGAGGCATTAGCCAACAGGGACGTGTAGATGCCGGCAGCCAATGGGAACTGGCGTGAATTAGCAGTGAGGTGTAGAGTGTGAGGCATGAGCCAGCACGGACGTGTAGATGCCGGCAGCCAGTAGGGAACTGGCGTGATGTAGAGTAGAATTTGATGCATCAGCCAACAGGGACGTCTAGATGCCGGCAGCCAGTAGGGAACTGGCGTGATGTAGAGTAGAGTGTGAGGCATCAGCCAACAGGGACATGTAGATGCCGGCAGCCAATAGGGATCTGGCGTGATGTAGAGTAGAGTGTGAGGCATCAGCCAACAGGGACGTGTAGATGCTGGCAGCCAGTAGGGAACTGGTATGATGTAGCAGTGAGCTGTAGAGTGTGAGGCATTAGCCAACAGGGACGTGTAGATGCCGGCAGCCAATAGGGAACTGGCGTGATGTAGAGTAGAGTGTGAGGCATCAGCCAACAGGGACGTGTAGATGCCGGCAGCCAATATGGAACTGGCGTGATGTAGCAGTGAGGTGTAGAGTGTGAGGCATGAGCCAACAAGGACGTGTAGATGCCGGCAGCCAATAGGGAACTGGCGTGATGTAGAGTAGAGTGTGAGGCATGAGCCAACAGAGACGTGTCGATGCCGGCAGCCAGTAGGGAACTGGCGTGATGTACAGTAGAGTGTGAGGCATCAGCCAACAGGGACGTGTAGATGCCGGCAGCCAATAGGGAACTGGCGTGATGTAGCAGTGAGGTGTAGAGTGTGAGGCATGAGCCAACAAGGACGTGTAGATGCCGGCAGCCAATAGGGAACTGGCGTGATGTAGAGTAGAGTGTGAGGCATGAGCCAACAGAGACGTGTCGATGCCGGCAGCCAGTAGGGAACTGGCGTGATGTACAGTAGAGTGTGAGGCATCAGCCAACAGGGACGTGTAGATGCCGGCAGCCAATAGGGAACTGGTGTGATGTAGAAGTGAGGTGTAGAGTGTGAGGCATGAGCCTACACGGACGTGTAGATGCCGGCAGCCAGTAGGGAACTGGCGTGATGTAGAGTAGAGTGTGAGGCATCAGCCAACAGGGACGTGTAGATGCTGGCAGCCAGTAGGGAACTGGTATGATGTAGCAGTGAGCTTTAGAGTGTGAGGCATTAGCCAACAGGGACGTGTAGATGCCGGCAGCCAATAGGGAACTGGCGTGATGTAGAGTAGAGTGTGAGGCATCAGCCAACAGGGACGTGTAGATGCCGGCAGCCAATATGGAACTGGCGTGATGTAGCAGTGAGGTGTAGAGTGTGAGGCATGAGCCAACAAGGACGTGTAGATGCCGGCAGCCAATAGGGAACTGGCGTGATGTAGAGTAGAGTGTGAGGCATGAGCCAACAGAGACGTGTCGATGCCGGCAGCCAGTAGGGAACTGGCGTGATGTACAGTAGAGTGTGAGGCATCAGCCAACAGGGACGTGTAGATGCCGGCAGCCAATAGGGAACTGGCGTGATGTAGAAGTGAGGTGTAGAGTGTGAGGCATGAGCCATCAGGGACGTGTAGATGCCGGCAGCCAGTAGGGAACTGGCGTGATGTAGCAGTGAGGTGTAGAGTGTGAGGCATGAGCAAACAGGGATGTGTAGATGCCGGCAGCCAATAGGGAACAGGCGTAATCTAGAGTAGAGTGTGAGGCATCAGCCAACAGGGACGTGTAGATGCCGGCAGCCAATAGGGAACTGGCGTGATGTAGCAGTGAGGTGTAGAGTGTGAGGCATGAGCCAACAGGGACGCGTAATTGCCGGCAGCCAATAGGAAACTGGCGTGATGTAGATTAGAGTGTGAGGCATGAGCCAACAGGGACGTGTAGATGCCGGCAGCCAGTAGGGAACTGGCGTGATTTAGCAGTGAGGTGTAGAGTTTGAGGCATGAACCAACAGGGACGTGTAGATGCCGGCAGCCAGTAGGGAACTGTTGTGATGTAGAGTAGAGTGTGAGGCATCAGCCAACAGGAACGTGTAGATGCCGGCAGCCAGTAGGGAACTGGCGTGATGTAGCAGTGAGGTGTAGAGTAAAGTATAGTGTGTGGCATCAGGCAACAGGGACGTGTAGATGCCGGCAGCCAATAGGGAACTGGCGTGATGTAGCAGTGAGTTGTAGAGTGTGAGGCATGAGCCAACAGGGACGTGTAGATGCCGGCAGCCAGTAGGGAACTGGCATGATGGAGCAGTGAGGTGTAGAGTGTGAGGCATGATCCAACAGGGACGTGTAGATGCCGGCTGCCAATAGGGAACCGGCGTTATGTAGAGTAGAGTGTGAG
>NW_026962811.1:0-29000 GCF_032445375.1 Bacillus rossius redtenbacheri
CTAATTTATACATTCATTTAAGCACCATGGCCAGACTCAAACTTCCATCCTATGCATGTATACATGTGAAAGCCACCGCTTTTGGCAAGTAGTCAGGAGTGAGGAGATGTCCGTCAAGTGGGCCCGGTCATATTTCGTCGGGAATAATTTTTTTTCAAAATTCGTTAGTGCTACGTTAGTGCTGGTAAGTGCCGAAATTTGGTCGTTAGTGCTCCAAAATTGCAACTTTTATGGCCGATTTAGTGATCCGGGCTGGCTTGACGTCAAGCTGGCCCGGAAACAAAAGAAAAAGGACAATATGGAAAATTCAATGAATGCATTCGTTAGTGCTACGTTAGTGCTGGTTAGTGCCAAAATGTGGTCGTTGATGCTCCAAAATTGCAACTTTTATGGCCGATTTAGTGATCCGGGCTGGCTTGACGTCAAGCTGGCCCGGAAACATAGGAAAAAGCACAATATGAAAAATTCAATAAATGCATTCGTTAGTGCTACGTTAGTGCTGGTTAGTGCAAAAATTTGGTGGTTAGTGCTCCAAAATTGCGACTTTTATGGCCGATTTAGTGATCCGGGCTGGCTTGACGTCAAGCTGGCCCGGAAACATAGGAAAAGCACAATACGGATAATTCAATAAATGCATTCGTTAGTGCTACGTTAGTGCTGGTTAGTGCCGAAATGTGGTCGTTAATGCTCCAAAATTGCAACTTTTATGGCCGATTTAGTGATCCGGGCTGGCTTGACGTCAAGCTGGCCCGGAAACATAGGAAAAAGCACAATATGAAAAATTCAATAAATGCATTCGTTAGTGCTACGTTAGTGCTGGTTAGTGCAAAAATTTGGTGGTTAATGCTCCAAAATTGCGACTTTTATGGCCGATTTAGTGATCCGGGCTGGCTTGACGTCAAGCTAGCCCGGAAACATAGGAAAAAGCACAATACGGAAAATTCAATGAATGCATTCGTTAGTGCTACGTTAGTGCTGGTTAGTGCAAAAATTTGGTCGTTAGTGCTCCAAAATTTCAACTTTTATGGCCGATTTAGTGATCCGGGCTGGCTTGACATCAAGCTGGCCTGGAAACATAGGAAAAATCACAATATGAAAAATTCAATAATTGCTTTCGTTAGTGCTACGTTAGTGCTGGTTAGTCAATTTGGTGGTTAGTGCTCCAAAATTGCGACTTTTATGGCCGATTTAGTGATCCGGGCTGGCTTGACGTCAAGGAAAAAGCACAATACGTAAACTTCAATGAATGCATTCGTTAGTGCTACGTTAGTGCTGGTTACTGCCGTTAATGGTAGTTAGTGTTCCAAAATTGCAACTTTTATGGCCGATTATGTTGTAATAAAAATGCGACCCAAAACTATCTAATATAATTACTGTAAATGAAAGAAAATATTGATTAGGGGCAACTGTTGTAACTTTGTATATTTATTTAAAGGTAATATATCAGTGTTGCCAGCTATAAGTACTTACCTTGTGTCAAAACTCCCTTGGATTCTTTTAAATAAAATTTTACGTGTATTAATTCAAACGTTTAACCGACTGTCGGACTCATACAGTCATTATATACATCCCAAACCATTAGTCGCAGAAGTTAGGAAATTAAGTTTTAACCATTCATTACTAGGTATTAAAATATAATATTAAGATTTTATGTTCGTAATTTACACGTTATAAATTTCTTTTTGAGCAAAAACATATGTATATACATACATATTCTTTTATACATAGAACAGCTTAGTTAAGGGAACGAAAATAAAAATAAATTCTATTTAAAATAAAAGAAATTGTCCAACATCAGGTCACAGAATTAACTTTAATATTTTTTTATTTTTTTATATCTATACACTATACTACTTCACAGAGGACACCACAGTTTCGATATCATAATTACAAATGTTGTTATTAAAATACAATTGTGTTATATAACTTCACATAAATACATTTGGTGTTTTAAGAGTATTGGGGTCCTAGAATTTTTAATAAACATCAGCACTTTCGGGAACGTTTTTTGACAGCAAAATGGCACACAGTGATATAATTTTCGAAAAATTTCAAGTATTCCCATATTTCCCTAGAAATATTCCTAATGTCCTTTTTTTAAAATAAGAGTCACAAAGCAATTACGTATCCTATTTTTTTTAATCCTGAAAAGCCACAGAAAAAGGCCAAAAAGAAGCCACAACTTCACGATAAAAACGCTCAGACGCAAAAAAAATCATCTGTTACCAGTATGCTTACACAGTTACGCCCTTTTGTTATTATTTCGCTTTATAATCATACCTATGATTAATTTTGTAACCAAAGGTCTTACGTCCTCCAAAATACACATTTATTGGCTGAACAACATAAATATATGTGCAAATCATCCATTTTATAACAACATGCTTCATTTCGTAACTGAACGACTTACGCCCTTCAAATTTCCTACGCAGATGTCCATTACAAATACACCTACACAAAAATCGTCCATTTTAACACAAGTTGCTCTAAAAGCATACCCTATCCTAATTTCGTAACCAAAACATTTATGCCCTTTAAAAAATTAATATGCAAGGCCCAGTTACACATACACTCATGCATTAATAAACCATTTTTACACAACATGCTCTATAATCGTACACATGCATAATTTCTTAACCAAAACACTGAAGCCCTTCAAATTTAATACGCAGATGTTAATTACAAAAATGCTTACATATTTGTTTCTAAATACTTGTAAAGTTAAATAATAACCAAATAACTGATGGATAGATGGCTTTGAAGTTTAAAAAGCATGTGTTAATACAGATTGAATGAATTTATGGCTAATTTTTTAATTGTATCTTTTTGTGGATTTTCATGATGATTAAGTGATATTTAGATATATTTTTTAAAGGGTAATTAGGGAAATTTTTAGGAATATATGGAATAATCGTAAAACAGTACATAAAATTATGCAAAATTTCGGATATTTATAGGCATATATCATTAATAGATGTGCGAAATTCATTAATATTTGCTCACGATTAGTCTAATGTATGATGCGGATATGTATAATTTAGTGGCCATTTCTGCAATTCCAACACGACCACCAGCTGATTTCAATAATCCTCAGTCTCATGTTGCTCCGGAACATACTTTTCCTATTTGCTTAATTAAAATTTAAATAAAATCTTAACAACACTGCACAAATTTGGAAAGTCAACAATGTCTCACCACAGTTCATTCTACAAAATATAATTTATCCCATCTTCTCTATCGCCAGTTGTTATACCTACATGTCACATATATGGGAAACAAGCCGTTACTCATTTTGTGACAAAAATTGATTCGATATATAAAATAAAATGAACGTACACAAATACATTTTATATATCCATTTTTAATTCAAAATATTTATTTATATGTATATACTTTAAATTACAAAAGTTGACATAAAGTAAAGTATATTAGGGCTACTGTTCTGAGAAAATATTAATTTTATTGCAGAAACATAGTAGATGAACATGGAACACAACAAGCCCGTGATTAAGTACCTCGATATCGCCTGAATATAATTTACAAATTTGGAGTTAGTCTGTGTGAAAGAACAATTCATAAAATGTTTCGACATATTTAAATGGCGTACACAGAATGTTCCAAGAGCGGTATGTCTAATCCTACATGATATTCTCAAAATGACATGAAGATAAAATCTTAAAATCACACACACACATATATATATATATACACTTAGTAAAGCTTCTATTTCTAGGTAACCTTACTTATAACCCAATAGTGCCGAAATTTGGTCGTTAGTGCTCCAAAATTGCAACATGATTTCTACCCGTTAGAGATTGCAACCACCGAGTAATCTTTGGGAGCGGTCTTACCAGAGGCCGAACAACAGCTGCCTGGGAAGATGTTCAGAAAGCGCGAGGCAGATCACAAAGGCACTGCCAGTTTGAGACACATCAATCTGGAAGAGTCGGCTTCTACAGAAGTATCCAGACAGCAGATAGCGCCGGAGAAACTTTTCGAGGGGAGGCGCGGGGTGCATGTCGGTGACACTCAGCAGGTGCAGGGTATCAGCGCCGAGGTAGGTTGGATGAAGAGCAGGGGGAAGGCGGTTCGCTGGCTGTGATATGTGGAGACGCGCGGTCACGCCGCGCTACTGCAGACATGTATGTATATGGTTTCAAGTTTGAAAACCGAGAAACCGAGATTCTTTTAGTTCATTTTTTTCATCATCTTAGAGAGAGAGAGAGAGAGAGAGAGAGAGTGAGAGAGTGAGAGTGAGAGAGAGAGTGAGAGAGAGAGTGAGAGAGTGAGAGAGTGAGAGAGTGAGAGAGTGAGAGAGTGAGAGAGAGAGTGAGAACCTGTATTTTTGAATGTTTTAATGTTCCAGCATTATCTTCTAGAAACTTTACCTTTTTGGAGATAATTTTTCGGATACATTGCCCTTCTTTGAAAATACCGCAATAATATTTTTTTTTCCCTGGACAGATGTATCTTTGCTTTGAAGGCGGTCGGGGAAACATTTTATGCCATGTTGTAAAAGCGGTGCGTGCCGTTTTCAGCCGGTCAACAGGAAACGGGAAGGATCATAAGCGATTTTATGACCATCTTGCCCATCCTGCAGTCCTGCGTGAAGAGGTTTGGCGTCAGTAGTATATTTGAAGCAGTGACTGGTGAACGTATTAGCACTCCAGAAGAATTTTTCGACGAAAGTACATCAGTGAACATGTAACTTCTGCAAGGTAAGTGGATTTTATTTTACCTATATATTAGTGCATACAGCATAATTTTACATTGCCGTACAAATTGTTTTACGCATACCGGTAATTTATTTGTAGTATAATGAAAATAATAAACACCTGGGAGAAGAAGGATGTTGGTTTTAAGGAAACAATTGCGGTATGATTTTCGCTGGGCAGACAATCTTTTGAATGCCCCCAAAACTAGAAATCATTTTCGCGTAAGTTACACTTATTAGTATTTTCTTTGACGAAATAAATGGAATGTATATTCACACTATATGGAGAAATTACGTGTAAATAGACTTAGATTATGCAAGTAAATATAATCGAAAAAAATACAAAATGAAAGCAACATTTATTGTAATAAATAAATTATTTTTATCGTAATACGACTCACTTCACGTTTTTTAGGCGTTACCCTTGAATGGATAGGATAACACTGTACGGTATACATTTGTACTTCTGTGTGTTTATTTTTTGTTGTAGACCTCACTTTGAACTATTAAAACTTACATTGTAAATTTAAAATAAAATTTTATCGTCAAGGTTTTTCAAAAATTACCTTAACCCACATTAAATTAACATGACGTAAGGAGTATGCTGTACTAAATTCGTATTCATACAGTTATGAAAACGTATTACTAAGTAACTTAACAAGAGTCCTACATTACGCTTAAACGTTTCTTCCATTTCATTTCATGAAATTGTTTTCTAATTATGCGATAACCTTATAGATTTTTTAATATAAACTGTTTGTTATTATACTGTATAAGTTAACAGATAAATTATTATTTATTTACCAAATCCGTAAATAACAAATTACCGCGTATTCTTCCACTACCTGCAAATGAGTTATTTTAAATTTAAAGTAGAGTATGATAAAGATAGTTCTTTAATGTTAAAAATATGTAGTCCAATGCATTTGTTGCATTGACTATTTTAGACTTGTATTCTTTATATTTGTAGTCATACTTATTTATACAAATATCACGTATCAAGAAAAATGAACAAACAAATAAGGTACTCCGTATGGCCAGGATCTTTATCAGTCATACAGTGCAGTTACGGCGACTAATTTTTAGGAAGAGTCACTACAGAAAGTAGTTTATATATGCCTATAAATGCTTTGTTTCTCTATGATCAGCATAAACAACTAACTGTTTTATAACAAAATAAGTGTTTATTTATTATTATGTAACGACGTGTTTATTCGTGATTTCAATATCGGTATTTCATATCACGAGTCATTGTTTTGTCTTAAACAAATAAAATACACTCTTGAAAGTGTTTTTACATCCGTAAATTACTTTCACTGAATATATTTTCACTACTGTGAGCCAGCAAATTAAATTTATTTGTTTATGTGAGACAAAATAAGTAATGAATCCCGTATTAAAATAATTACATAAGTTATTCGTAGTATAATTTGTCTTGGATTAGAACATCGGACTTACAGATTTATGTGCCAAGTCGCTAAATTTAAAACCCGAAATAATATTTCGAAACATACAAATTATTTCAGATAGCAGGACACTTCCGCGAAAATCCTTAAATACATGATTAAAAATTATTAAAAATGCTAGAACAGTGTATTATTCTCAACATACAGACACCGGGCAGATATACTACATAACTATTTGATTGTGTAACTAATGAATAGTGATTGTTTGACTGCGAATGGAAGTTGAAATTAAGGTCACACGCCCAAACACCTTTGCATGTAACTTAGTTACGGGTGTAAAATTAGTAACTAATGAATTTTTGTAATTAGTATATTAAATATTGTGTTTACACAGAGTAGTGAGCTTTTCACATGTTCCTTGCAGTTTTGGAATCTAATATTAACAATTTGCGTTACAAAGCGATACTAAGATAGACGGCATACAAGTACACACAATTTTCATGAATGTCACTGAAGCTTCGCTCGCCCGGCACTCGACCTACTGTTGTAGGAACCAATAGTAAACATACATCACTATCGTTGCTTCAATCAGTGTGACCGAGTGGAATACTAGAACAAGTTGTACATGTCATGGCCGTCAATAAACTAATTACCAGTGGTCAAGTATCTATGGGATTTTGAAGTCTAGCTTGAAACAATAAAATATCGCAAAATTATAGGGTATCTTAATATAATTATCGTTACCTAATTAATGGGCTGTAGAAAATAATTAATTAAATTAATATTTTACTGCCAGTTTTGCAAATTGAATCAGGTTGTGTTTCACTTGGTAACGAAATAATACCACTTTCAATGAAGTATATTCTTAGAACAAATATACCTTAAGGGGTGCCTCCCATTTCAGGTCAAGATTTTATATTTACATTAATAACAGATAAACTTGTAGACTTTTTCAATTGTTTAACTTTCACTAAATGAAAAATATATACAGCCCATACTTTTTGCATAATTAGCTGCCGAAGTTACATTTTTAACGTTTTTGGTTGTACAAATAAGGATAATTTAATTTCTTGCAGAATTGAAACTTTTTAGGTTTAACTGCAATGCCACTGGCTACTTCAAAAAATGGTTTGAATTTCCTTCAGAAAATATTAATTTATTTTACCTGGCATTTCAAAATTCTCAAATTTGTTACGATTTTGACAGCCAAGAAACATAAATGAGTTTTTGTGATGGAAATGCAAACCACATCATGAATTAGCCAGTGGTATTGCAGTTAAACCTAAAAAGTTTCAGTTCTGCAATAAATAAAATTCTCCTTATTTGTACAACTCAAAAACGTTAAAAATGTAACTTTGACAGCTAATTGCCTATGCAAAAAGTATGCGCTGTATGTATATTTTATTTCGTGAAAGTTAAACAATTGAACAAGTCTAAAAGTTTATCAGTGATTAATATAAATATAAAATCATCACCTGAAATGGGAGGCACCCCCTTACAGATTTACAGACAAACGTATACCTATGTGGATTTTCTTTCATCAAAGCCACACTTGAAATTTTCTGATAATAATGATTTTTATTTTTTCTAAGAAATAAAAATGTTCGGCGTTATAAATTTGGTTTTTAATAATTTTTTTGAATGCAAACCGTTTCAAGAGGTTAAATTAATTAAAAATAACGTGTACATGATACATGTTACTTTTAGTTAGTCGACCTAACGTTAGTGATTAAACATTTACATTTTTTCACACTGATCATGTTTATTTTAGATAAAGAAGATTCTGATGCAACGTGATATATAATTAAAAATTTATATACCTACTAGCTTTAGTACCCGGCGTTGCCCGGGCTGAACACAGGGTGAAGGGGACCTTTTAGAAATCAGATGTAGACAGTAATTATTGTCTTCTTAATTTGAATGTCAAGTGTGCAAAATAATTTATATCACTTTCAGATCCCGACAGACGTTGTTCTGCCAGTGTATAGTTATTTACCTGTGTATATCTAAAAAAAAATTGGTGGTCTGTATGTAGTCTAGACTCTATAAATCACTATAGAAAAAAGCTTAAAAATAAGAGATTAATAATATTAAAAAGATTCCATTATCTAGCTAATACTCGGCATGCATTTCAATGCCTCATTCAGTTTTGTTTTTTTAATATGTTTGAAGCAGTTACACATATAAAAATCATCTAAATATATATTTATCTCTATCTACATCTATATATTTATATATGTATCTCTCTATCTCTATTTATCTCTTTATATCTACATAGATACATATATAACTCCCACTATCTCTATCTCTTCTATATATAAATCTCTATATAGCTCTATACATCTATATATCTCTTTATCAAACCCATTTAATTCTCTATACCTCGCTCTATCTCAACTTATATCACTGTCTCTCTCTATCTCACTCTATATATCACTCTATCTCAGCTTCTCTTTTATATTTAAATAAATTGTGTCATGCGTGCGCACTTATACATCAAAAACAGAAGACGTGCCGCTATATAATATGAAATAAACACATTTTTTGAAAAGATTTGTGCTCCAACTATTGCAAAATAGTAATACCGTCTCGAAACCTTCACGGGCATGCGCATAACCACTCACCAAAATTTCATCGCAATCGGATGAATGGTATAGGAACGCATACTGCACAAACAAACGAAAATTAAAGACATGACAAACGCATCAAACGATGGTGCGTTTGAAATTCAAGGCAAATAACTCTATCTATTGACGAAGTTAAGAACAAAACTGTTATTGGCGCCTTTATTTTGCTAGCCGCTGCGAGCTCCACTAAGCGGGCTGGTCTCACCAAGGAGAAAAAAACTGGGTGCGTGTACTTAAATACGCGCGTGAGAAGTTATATTTCTTTGGCATCATTAAAAAATAGTTTTTAATTGCATGCAAAAATAGTGCGTGGAGTCCCTCCGCGCGGAAGAAGTGAAACTTCATAATGTGGAAATGAAAATAGGAAGGGGTAGAAATTGATTTTTAGTGAAATTATATTGTATCAAATCAAACTAAAATAAATCATGAAATCATTCTACGATAAAAGCTGTTTATTTAACTAAGCGGACGGGTTCGCCCCAAGGAGAAAATTGACGAAAATTGGCGAGACCTCGTGGACATAGAGAAATGACACACACTCACTATTTATGTGTCTATGAAACATGATTTTTTTTCTGCAATATAAATTGTAATATACAAAAAGGGTATTGAAAATTGAAACAAATATGGCGATACCACAAACTGTCAGGATCTTTATTTTTTTCTTACTCTCTACTTAGTTCCTTACAATAGCACGTTCGAGTTGCACGCATTCACTCTCGCTCTCTCTCTTTCTATTACCCCTCCCCAGGAGCGTTAAACGTTTAACGTAACCTTGTTGGAAGTCGCAATAGAAGTATAACTTCAAAAATATGAATTTGCCAGACCTTACTATGTATATGATCGTGTGGCAGACATAGATAAATGACACTCACTCACTATTTGTATGTCTATGACCTATGATTTTTTCTGTTATAAAATGAAATTATCACTTTTTCACTCCTTTAGGGATGGAATTTCATGTTAATATGTGGTCTATGTGTTAATCCAGGTAATGAGCTCACTGTATGCGGGGAAGGTTGATAAAGTGTAATTGGTAAGCTATCGATCGGAGTTGAAAAATATAAAATTCTATTAAAAATTAAGGGTTAGTGATATAAGGGTGAAAATTTAGGGTTGTATATATTTTTTAATGCCACATTATAAAAAAATAAAAATTTTGTCCAAAAAATGTTAGGGGTGGACAACCCTTATCACTTAGCGGAATGAAATATAGATAGTAGCCTATTCTCAGACCTACTGAATATGCATACAAAATTTCATAAAAATCGGTCAAGCCGTTTCGGAGGAGTATGGTAACTAACACTGTGACACGAGAATTTTATATAAGATACTAGCTGCAGTACCCGGCTTCGCCCGGGCTGAACACCGGGTGATATATTATCCGCGAGCTACAGCAAAATGGATAGCGATATGTCCAGTGTGGTGGACATTAAGAAAAGACACACAATTACTGTTTGTGTATCTGTAACCTATGATTTTCTGTTTACCCATGGCGATCGGTTGAAAGGTTTAGAAGTTGTTGCGCTACAGCGCCATCTAGCGGCGAGTTACAAAAAAAATGGATAGCATAAAAACCTTTTCCATCATAAAAACACTTCGCTGTGCCAACTTTCATGGCGATCAGTCAAACAGTGTAAGAGTTTATCGACGTCATACATGCCAACATCCAATCATATATATTCTTATATTTAGAAATTTTGGGGCTTTTAGTTTTGAGAAGGAGGGTGGGGGGGGGGTGTATGGAGGTTCAGGACCTCGAATGGTTTGGAACACTCCATCTCGAAAGAAATATTTGAAATTCCTGAAATTTTCTAAATTTAGGGGCTTTGTCCCCAGAAGGGGAGGGGTGATTTTGAGGACCCTGAATGGCAGGGAAACACAAAAATCGAAAAAGAATGATTTTTTAAATTTTTTAAATTTCGGGGTTTTGACCCCTTTATTCATTCTGGGGGGGGGGGGTGATGTTGAGGACCCCGAATTGCTCATGAACACTCTAAATCGAAATAAAATAGATTTTTGAAATTTTGGGAGATATTTTTAATTATTGGGTCTTTGACTCCTTGTGGGGGGAGGGTAGTTTGAGGACCCCGAATGGCTCGGAAACACTCCAAATATTAAAAATGTATTCTTAAATTTAAGAAATTTTTCGTAATTTTGGGGTTTTGCATTTCCCCCCCCCCCCTCAAAATTGGGTGGGAAGTCGACTTTGGGTGAAAGTTCCACCATCCCCCGTACACTTTAGTTCGTAATGACTTAATTTTAATACAATTTTCTCCAATTATTCGAAATTTTGTAGCTTTCACTTTTTGAAAAGGGGGGGGGGGGGTGGTGAAGGTTCAGGACCTCGAATGGTTCGGAACACTCCATATCAAAAGAAATGATATTTGAAATTCCTGAAATTTTCGAGATTTTGGGGCTATGTCCCCAGATGGGGAAGGGTTAATTTTGAGGACCCTGAATGGCAGGGAAACACTAAAAATCAAAAGAGAATGATTTTTGAAATTTTCTACATTTAGGGTTTTGACCCCTGAGAGGGGGGGGGGGATTTTGAGGACCCCGAATGGCTCGTAAACACCCCAAATCGAAAGAAAATAGATTTTCGAAATTTTGGGAAATTTTTTAATTATTGGGTCTTTGACTCCTTGTGGGGGGAGGGTAGTTTGAGGACCCCGAATGGCTCGGAAACACTCCAAATAGTAAAAAAGTATACGTATATATTAAATTTTTTTTTAAATTTTTCGAAATTTTGGGGTTTTGCATTCCCCCCCCCCTCCCCCAAAATTTTATGGAGAAGTAGATTTTGGGTAAAAGTTCCACCATCCCCCGGACACTTTAGTTCGTAATGACTTAATTTTAATACAATTTCATCCAATTTTTCGAACTTTTGCGGCTTTTAATTTTTTGAAGGGTGGGGGGGGGGGGGTGATATGGTTGTTCAGGACCTGGAATGTTTCGGAACACTCCATCTCGAAATAAAAGATATTTGAAATTCCTGAAATTGTCGAAATTTTGGGGCTTTTTTCCCAGAGGGGGGCGGGGGGTTCGAAGACCCTGAATGGCTAGAAAACACTTAAAATCGAAAGAGAAAGATTTTAAAAAAAAATTTAAACTTTCAAATTTTGGGGCTTTGACCATCTTGGGGGGGGGGGGGGTGATGAGGACACCGAATGGCTCGGAAACACTCCAAATCGAAAGAGATATAAAGGAATATAAGAATGTAGGCATTTACTGTACTCCTATCTACCATAATAATAATATTGACAAATAGAAAAACTTATTACCTACCTATGAATAATTTTCTAAATAAATTAATAAATAACTCTATGTTTAAGAATTTACGTACATACATAATATAAAACTTCAAACTATACACACCAAAAAAAATATAAGTATATTTGTGAAACTATTTTTTATTAAGTCATAATGTTTAAAACATTTGTAAGATTTGTTTATATGTAAAACTGTGGTGGCCATATTCCGCTTATCCAAAGTAGTATAGAAATTAATAGAGATATCACTCCCTGTACACACCACAAATATTTGAATTAGGTAAAAAAAAAAAAAAAAAAAAAAAAAAAAAAAAAAAAAACATAGTCCAAAATAAAACAAAAAGTATAAATAACAACTAATTTGAAAAAAATATTTATACAACTGGAATGACAACGTTAACATCCACCTGAAATTTAATAGAAGTAGGTAGATAAGAATATATATATAAGAAATTAAATGAAATTAAAACATACATAAATAAAATTATCTCACACTCAACCGAACATATTCCAAAATGAAACAAAGTATAAATAATGACCAATTTGACAAAAAAAAAAATTGTACAACTCGAATAACATTGAAAACATACACGTGAAATTTAAAAGAATTATGAGTGCCCTAGGTAGGGAGAAAAAATATATATAGAAGAAATTAAATTAAACAAATGGGTGCGTGTACATAGGTACGCGCATGAGAAGTTATACTTCTTTGGCATCATTAAAAAATAGTTTTTAATTGCATGCAAAAATATTGCGTGGAGTCCCTCCGCGTGGAAGAAGTGAAACTTCGTAATATGGAAATGAAAATAGGAATGGGTAGAAATTGATTTTTAGTGAAATCATATTGTATCAAATCAAACTAAAAAAAATAAAGGAAATAAATTTGTAACGATTCATAGATTGATCTTCAGAGAGAGCGAGACACCTATTGAATGTCTGTAAAACTAACTTTTTTATGAGAGCAGATTTTCATGAAATAAATCATGAAACCATTCAACGATAAAAGCTGTTTATTTAAGTAAGCGGACGGGTTCGCCCCAAGGAGAAAATTGACGCGGCGAGACCTCGTGGACATAGAGAAATGACACACACTCACTATTTATGTGTCTATGAAACATTATTTTTTTCTGCAATTTAAATTGTAATATACATAAACGGTATTGAAAATTGAAACAAATATGGCGACACTACAAACTGTCAAGATCTTTATTTTTTTCTTACTCTCTACTTAGTTCCTTACAATAGCAAAACGTAACGCAATGGCTTGAAAGCTATTGCTCGGCATACATAGAGGAATGACACTAACAGTGTGTATATCTATGACACACATTACATAAAATTAAGATATAATTTTTTTAACCCGTTTAAAATTTATATTTTTAGACAAAATATAGCCTATGTCCATCCCCAGGATATAATCTATCTCCTTACCAAATTTCATTACGATCCGTTCAGCCGTTCAGTCGGGAAAAGGTAACAAACAGACAGACAGAGTTACTTTCGCATTTATAATATTAGTAAGGATAAGGATGTCCCACTAGCTGGGCGACAAGTAATAGTATACATATGTAACAATTTATATATACCCATTTAATCTGTCAAGGTGAATGACACATGTGTATCTCGACGAAAACGAGTACTGGCCTCACTAGATGGGTGACCAAGAAAAGTATGTAGTATGTAATGTAACACTGCTTACTACCTTTAATTTGCTAGTGTGAATGCAAGGCGATAATACACGTGTCATAAAAAAATACGATGTAATACATCATATACCAAAACACTCGTCTTTAATAAAAACATAAATAACTCTGCTTTACATGGACATACAAGTGGCTTAATCACAACTTCACATTAAACCGACATCAGCTAGGAAATTACCTTAATCAAACTGACGTCTACTGGGCTGTCCCCTGATTGAACTGGCGTGGTTATTATGCCCGGTGAACTCTCAAGAGGAGGTTCCTGGCCTAGTGGCGGGAGATATCAGTAGTTAGGAATGAAAAATTTGCCTTGTTTGGCTTCGCGATTTATCACACGACCACTCGTACATGGTGCTGCCGTGCGGTCGAGCCCAGGCTTTGTCGGAGCCGAAGCTAGGCGAATCATATTTATTACTTGACGGATAAATTTCCGGATGGAGTGCGAGGTTAGGCGAACGCTGAACTTAAAAACACTAGGTCCAGACAGAGGTAAAGACAAAAACGTTTATGTCATAGGTTCACAAAGACAAAGGGCACTGTTGCCAACGACGTTCATGTTAAGTGACAGTGACCCGAGTCACTACTTGATCGCATGGGCAGATGGGCCCGTAGCTCGCCCTCGCAGAGACTACCGAGGCTGAATGCAGAGTCCCATGTTGGATAATGAAGTAAAGTTTGTTTATAATGGTTGCACGTTTAGCCCGCAGGCAACCCGGTGTGGGTGAAACGACTTTACTCACAGTTGATGGACGGACTTCTAACCCGAGGATAAGCACACGCACGCGGCCAGTCGACTACAAAATCTAAAAGGTACCTATCTGAAAACTATATAAAACTACAAACTTTAGGTAAAGCGGCGAACCTGGTAGAGTTATGCCGGGATCGGGGATAGAACACGGGGCAGATGAAAAGGATTAAAGTAAACTTACGCTATTGCAGCTATATGGTGATGGTGATGCTCAAACGGTGAGGGAGGACCCCGTACTGTCAGGGACGACCACCCCCTTCGGCCGTCTGGACGACTGGCAACAGCCCACAGCTGCCGGCCGCGTTCATGCGCGAAATGTGATAAGCACCGAACACAGCTTGGGCTGGGCCTTACGGCATAGGCGCACAGTGAATAAAGGTTTAAAATTTTAAATAAAATAAATCATTACAATTGAATGAGAAAAGGGATTCAACAAGTACACGGTTACAATTAAAACGTAAATAATTAGAGTCTAAAAGAAACCTCGGCGGGGTGGGTTGGCACTCCTGCTCCTCAGCGTTCGTAGCGCTGCACTAAAATGCCACAGGGCACAGACTCACACGATCACCTGAACTGCGATGTCGGCGTAGCATAACGGTCTGCCCGAGCCGAGGCGACACTTGGGTCGACGTCAAAACAAATATTCAAGGCTCAGAAATGGCTATACTGCAAATATCTATTCTTTAGTTGTAAGATCAGAAACTTGTCTTAAAGTATCTCGGGGTTCTGAAATTAGTAGTTCTTTATAGTAAAATAAAATGATCTTAATTTTGCTAGTAGAACACAAGTCTTTACACAATTACACAACACTCATCTGGGTTGTCGTAGTCCTGGTTCATACAGACATGATGCTAAAAATAAAATCCATTTCTGTTTCTCACAAAAAAAATAGTCCAAAATTAGGTAGTTAACGAAAAAATGACTGCAAAAATACACATAAAAACTTTCTCTCAGTAGCAATCGACGAATGTCGATCGTCAGGAAAACACAAAAATACACTGATCAAGCAAGATTAACATAGTCTTACCCGGGAGTTTGTACCATCGGCTATAATTCCTTTCAAAATACGACGAATAATTACCAATTTTACTTATTTAAATTCCCAGTACATAGTCTCACCTACAATTTCATAGTATTCAGATTGCCAAAGTTCGCGCAGATATTACACAAATTTCGGCATCGCCCAAGAACTATTACCAAATGCCTCACATTTTATAACCTTCTCTGGTTTGAAGTTTTGTTGGCTCACGCAACATCCCTATTAAAGGAAGTAAAACAATGTGTGTACCGGTGACGGACACAAAACCAAAAATAAAAATTTAAATAATATAGTGTCAATATTTGAAACTAAAAATAAATAAAATAACGTAATTAAGTGTGAAGAGTGATTTGTACGTAATTAAATATGAAAAGCAAAAATATGTAAACATAATAAATAATTAAATAGGCGTTAATCTGAATTGTCACAAGATCGACCTATTTTGATCTCGTTTATGCTGATATCGGAGAAGGAATAACTGGTTCAGACAATAATGTATGATGAAGAGTAAAAAGTTCTAATACTAAGTAACTATCAACTGGAATTTATGACAGCTTAATGTTGTTTCTGTATAAAGTGACTCAATTCTTTTATGATTAAATGTTAATATCATATCAATTTGAAAGCAAAGATTTTCATAAATCTCAGTGATACCAAACATTGTAACAAATATATCCGAAATACACATATGCGCCTCCCAAATACATACACCGATGTAACAAATGTAGTTAGCACTTTGCGCAAAATAAACAAACAAATGTCTCAACTTTAATGCCATTATGCCTGTCCTATTATAAATAAGTGTAACAGCTATTTATTTGTTTCGTTTTAGTTAAAATGGTCATATTTCTTAAAATAACGATATTATAATACTTTTCTACATTTTCTGTGTGTTTACCAATGATATCGAATACAATATTTATTGTCCACAAATAATTTAATCTAAATTATTCTTTTTTTGAAAAATACATTTTCTGAACATAGTTGCTCAACTAATTAATTGGGGATATATTCGTTTGAATTTTTGTAACAAAAATATTAGTCTTTCATTTTTTCGTAATCCTAACATAAACAATTCTGCAATTTTTTTGTAAATATTATTTGTTAATTCACAAAACCTATAATATACATCGGACTTTTTAAAATCCCTTTCGCAACTTTTCTTCAAAAATCCAAATTACTTAATGGTATATTATTTATTTTAATATTATTTCTTTGAAAATGGTCAAATATTGTTTTTTTTTGTCTTATTAAAATCAAAATTTAATTTATTTTGCATGTCTAAATCACTTTTTTTTGCTCTTCTAATATAGCATCCTTTTTTCTTGTTTATCCATTAGATTTTTTTTTTTTTGTAATTGCAGCAGATCCAACTTCTCATTAACCGACAACTGCTATCACTGCAAATAATATTGGCATAAATCCACCTGCCGTCTCTTTAAACATGATATTTCATCATGTTTAATTTTATATCAAAACAATTTTGATTGGAAGATATAGTTGTTTATATAAATAAACACTCTTTTTAAATGTAATTTTTATCGTATCTTTATTGTGTTGAAGTTTAAAAAAAATTAAAATTATTTATTAATAACTTTAGTGTTATTATAATTAAAAGTTTTGTTTTTTTCCCCCTAATTTTTTTTACAATAAGTACTCAAATTCTGGAGTTATACAAAAAAAACCATATACCAGTTTTTTAAAATTATGTTATGGAAACGAGTAGTGGGAAATGAAGTCTGGCTCAGACTTCAGGCTATGGATTGTGAGATGACCTCGAACTTTGACCTTTGACCTTGACCGCCATTTTGGTGTCGAATTTAACTGAAATTCCTGGAAATTTCCGAAACATTCAGAAAAAATCGGAAAAATTACAGATATCAAAAAAAAAAAATCCCTTTTCATGAGAAAATTTTCCCATTTCAATCCCCAAAAATTCTTATGGCTGAAAAATTCCCCAAAATGGCTTAAGTGATCCAACAAAAACCTTTTCAGCAAAAATTAATAAATAATCATGTTAATAAAATACAGTAGTTAAAAAAAATCTAAATAGTCAAATTAATTTTTAATAATATTAATTTGTAAAATTTTTTTTGTAATAAAATTTTTAATCTTTACTTTTTAATTTATAATTTTACAAACTAATTAATGCACATATTTTATGGCACAAAACTCTGACAATCCATTCCAAAGTAGATGTATCTCCACATATGTTTATGTAAGAGTAAATAATGTTGATATATATAATTTCATGTTTCAGGAAAGATGCCACGCATAGCAGCTGTACGTGACTCTGAGCTTCTGCAAGCTCTAGAAGCTCGAAGTAGTTCCATTGTCGTGAATGATGAAGTCTCAGCGCCATCCGCGAGAGTATGGCAGGAAGTTAGTGAGAGTCTTGACCAACGGATGACACCGAAAGCAGTGTACACAGCTGTGCTAGCAAACAGGTGTGGTATATTATCAAAACTGCGAGGAAATGAGAACTACAATTATCACAGCTGTGATGATGTTTGTGATATAGTGCAACCAGAGCCACCAACTACAGATCGAAACGAAAACTGCCAAAAGGAATATTTCATAGTATCTCTTCCAGAGGAGACATGGAATATTTTGAAGCCAAGAAACGTTTTTTACAAGAACAGGAATTCAAGAGGTGTTAAGCAGTACAATGTCCTACCAAAAGGTGTTTGGTCATACGAAATTTCTAAAATAGTTTGGGACAAAACTAGGAAACCTTGCTTGTGGGTGTTCAAGAGGGCGGCTGTTAGCCTTACAAAAGAAGATGTTATAAGCTGTATTGGTTACTGCAAGCAGTGTAATGCTGAGCTGCATGTAAATGCCACTTATCAAGATATTTCGGAAGGGACATGTAAATTACATGTGACAATTTCAGGGTTTGACTCGTCATTTAAACACACTAGAGGAATGAAGAGGAAAGTGTGCGGTAAACTTAGAGAACATGTTGCGGAAGAACTTAAGTACAAATCAGCATTTCTTTACAGAAATGAGAAGGCCGGGGAGTTGATGAAATATGGTGACAAAGAACCGGCTCATTTACCTAAGTTAAATGTTCTCAGGCAGATTAAACACGAGTGCAGTGTCAAGGGACAGATACACAGCAATCCAATAATCTCCCTCAGCAAAGCCAAATATATGCTGCCATATCAAGGCAGTATACACAACATTGGACTAGACCCTTTTTTTGTGTACTATGTCACTCCTCTGCAGTTATGCCTCTATAAACAGTACTGCTCAGCCGAGCATTCTAGTGCTGTTATTGATTCAACTGGAGGGTTATGTAATCCTCCAACATGCACTATGGTAAAGAAAAGTGCGCGCAAAAAGAAACCAGTATTCTTATATCAGATAGTGGCAGGAAGAATTTCCAGCAGTTCTAGTCAGTCAGAGCATGAAAGCCAATCGTTTCCTGTGTGCCAAATGCTTTCGCAGCAGCACACAGGAATGGCAGTGGAAGTTTGGTTGCGAGAGTGGGTACGACTAGGTGCACCTGTTCCTAAAGAAACTGTCACAGATTCGTCACTTGCTCTACTAAATGGAATTTCAAGAGCATGGAATGATTGCGAAAATGTCAAAATTTACTTGTTTAAATGCTACAAGGTTATTGATGGATTCGTAGACTCTCTTCCAAGAGTTTTCCAAAGACTTGATATAGCTCATTTTATGAAAATGATTTCTAAGAAAAAGTTTTGGGGAAAATGTGACAAAAGAGCAAAATGTTTATATATGTGTTGTTTTGGACAGCTGGCAAAATGTGAGAATATCAGTGAAGCGACCAACATTGTTTGTTTAATGGTTACTTTAGCAAGCAGCATGAATGATGGCTGGACAGAAAATGGGGAAATGTGTGCTGCGGAAAAAGCCAGGGAGAAACTTGCCGAGAAAGTCATTCAAAACAGCATGTTTGATGGCCATCAAGAAGTTGATGAACCTGAATCTAGTAACACTGAGAATGACACTTATTTCCAAAACATTCTAAATATGGCATCTGAAGTCTCTTGCAACTGGATCTCTGAAGCTCTAGAAATTTCCCAAAGGGAAAATTGTGTGGAAGGCAATAGACCTAACATATTTTATCTCCCTGATTTAGTGAAGTTTATGGCTGAAATATGTCCTTCTATACCTTTGTGGTCTGGAATAATGCGGTCATATTTTGGGTTCGGAAATCTGACAGCTTCGAGTGCTTGTGTGGAAAGTTATTTCAAGACATTAAAGAGAGGTATTTTGGGAAAGGAAAGTACCCCGATGCGAGTAGATTCGTTTGTTATGAAACATGTAAGCTCACTTGATGGAACCATTAAAATAGCTGCTGGAAATTTCGAAAGTACAAAAAACATGCCTCCAGAGACAGTATCATCAGAAAACAGGCATGAATCTAGCCAAATTTCAGGAGGCCTATGGCAACCATGGAATGAGGATATGCCCCAAAATAACCATCGCAGAAATGAGGAGTTTCCAAAACCATGTAACAAGCAGTGTTCTTTCAATGAAACTATCAGTCATGAAAAGAGAAATGATGGGGAAACCTTAAGTAATGGTACAGAAAACATATAATTTACTGCCAAGTGCCCAGCATGTGAGAATGGAGATAATCCAAGTGGAGCACACAAATGCTCGAAATGCCAAAAAGCTGTTCATGCATTGGTGGAATGTTCCCTGCCAGTTGGAGAAGAGGGTTATGGCCAACGAAGAATCTGTGTTCTATGCTATAGGAAACCCGAAGTAATGACTGTTGAAGCAGATGAGCCAGAAGACTTACAGGTACCTTCTTCTCCAGAGGAAAACTGGAAAGGAAAGAATCCTCAGAAGAAGAAGATCCGGCAATATTCATATTTGTATCCAAGCCCAGATTGGATCAAAGACAGAGCTGCAGTGGGTACAAGTCCAGCCAATGTTTTATTACGAAACGGAAATCTCCTTTCTGCAGTTAGAATTAAAGAGAGAACTTACAGTGTAACAAACACCTGTGCTTTCGACAGTATTGTTCAAGCACTCTATTGTTGTTATTATGCGAGTGATGCAATAAGATGCATAGTAAATAGGAAAAAAATATCCAAAATTTGTGAGTTGCTGAGATCAATTGCAAATAAAGGCGTGACAACAGAGACATATCGACTGAGAACCATAATACTGAAGGATGTGTTTGAACCTTTGGCAGGCAAGCACAATATCAGTATTTTGAAATGTGACACAACATGTAGTCATATTGTGCGAAAGGTTTTCATGCATGATTTTCCAAGCTGCACAGAAGAAAGGGTTTGTTCTTCTGTGTACTGTCCCAATGCACGCAGGATCAAACATTCACCATTCGTACCCATGCAAAACGACATTCTTTTGAGTAAAGGGATATCCTTTTTACAAATTTCAGCAGAAGCTGCTGTAACAACCACACACGGCAAATGCTACTCCATATTACCCAACCACGTTGATGTGCCAGAAACACACAAGCAGTACAACCCCTTAATGTCGAAACATTTCCTTTGTAATGGAGACACAACAATACAGTGCAATGTGAATGACAAGATAATATTTTTGGAATACTACCATGAAAATGACAGATCACCTTCAATGTGCAATCTTCAGGACATTCCTTCAACTTTAAAATTACAAAATAAAACCTTCAAATTGAAAGCAGTTGTGGAATTCATTCCCCCTCCAACAGAACTATTCATAGGCCACTACAGAGTCCATTGCAAAGGGTTAAATGATGTATGGGAATGCTATGACGATTTGAAAAATGCGAAGTTCATGTCAGCCAACAATGTTTTTCCACAAATTTTTGTTTATATTGGATTTTAAGTTAGTTTTTTAGGAATAGAAGCTTTACTAATTATGTATATATATTTTTAAGAATTTTTCTTCATGTCATGAGAATATCAAGCAGGATGAGACATGCCACTTTGGAAACATTCTGTGTACGCCATTTAAATATGTCGAAACATTTCATGAATTGTTATTTCCTACATACTAACCCCTAATTTGTAAATTATAATCAGGTTATATCGAGGTATTTAATCACAGGCATGTTATGTTCCATGTTCATGTACTATGTTTCTGTAATAAAATTAATGTTTTTCTCAGAACAGTAGCCCTAATAAACTTTACTTTATGTCATATTTTGTATTTAAAGTATATACATGTATATATGAATTATTTTGAATTTATAATGGTTATGTTAAATGTATTTGTGTATGTTATTTTTATTTTATATGTCGCATGAATTTTTATCACGAAATGAGTAACTGCTTGTTTCCAATATATGTGACATGTATAACAGCAGGTGATAGAGAAGACGGGAAAAATTATATTTTGTAGAATGAGCTGTGGTGAGACATTGTTGACTTTCCAAATGTGTGCAGTGTTGCAAAGATTTTATTTAAATTTTATTTAAGCAAATAGGAAAAGTATGTCCCGGAGCAACATGAATAGTGAAGATTATTGAAATCAGCTGGTGGTCGTGTTGGAATTGCAAAAATGGCCACTAAATTGCATATATCAGCATCATATATTAACCTAATCGTGGGCAAATATTAATTAATTTCACGCATATATTAATGCTGTATATACATATATAGCGTAAATTTTGCATAATTTCACGAACTATTGTACGATTATCAGATATATTTTAAAAAAACCTAATTGCCCATTTTTAAAGAAAACAAACAAAAAGAAACATCAAATTATCACTTAATCACCCTGAAAAGCCACAAAAGATACAACAAATCCAAAAATAAGCCACAAATTCATTCAAACAATATTAACAGTATGTTTTTGAAACCTCAAAGCCACCTGTCCATCAGTAATTTTGTTATTATTTCACTTTACAGAATTTCTAAACAAATAAAGTTTTTGTAATTAACATCTGCGTATTAAATTTGAAGGGTTTAAGTGTTTTGGTTAATTAATTATACATGTGTATGATTATAGAGAATGTTATGTTAAAATGGTTTATTTATAATGAGTGTATTTTGACTGGGCCTTGCGATTAATTTTAAAGGGAAAAAAATGTTTTGGTTACGAAATTAGGCTAAGGTATGCTTTTAGAGAAACTTGCGTTAAAATGCACGATTATTTAAGTTGCATTTATAATGAACATCTGCATTTGAAATTTGAATAGCGTAAGTCGTTTAGTTACGAAATGAAGCATGTTGTTTTAAAACGGATGATTTGTGCACATATGTATGTTGTTCAGCCAATAAATATGAATTTATAAGGACGTAAGATCTTTGCTTTCGAAATCAGTCATAGGCATGATTATAAAGCGATATAATAACAGAAGGGTAACTGTGTAAGCATACTGGTAACAAATGAAAAAGGGTTTTTTGGCGTCTGAACGCTTTTTTCGGGAAATGTGGCTTCTTTTTGAATTTTTTTTGAGGAAATAATGAGTATCGTGGCTTCTTTTTGACTCTTATTTATAAAAAGGGACAAAAAGGAAAATTTTTACGGAAATTATACAATTGTGTGCCATTTTGCGGTCAAATAACGTTCGCGAAAGATCTGATGTTCATTAAAAATCTCTAGGACCTCAATACTCTTAAAAAACAAAATGTATTTATGTGAAGTTATATTACACAATTGTATTTTAATAAAAACATTTTTAATTATGATATCGAAACTGTGGTGTCCTCTGTGAAGTTGTATAGATATAAACTATAAATATTAAAGTTAATTCTGTGACCTAATGTGGGACAATTTATTTTATTTTAAATAGAATTTATTTTTAATTTCGTTCCCGGAACTATGCTGTTCTATAGTAGCATATAATAGTTCCTAAAGCGCCAGGGCCAGGGTGAGGTGCTGAGGTGCCGACCGCCATCTTGGATTCTGATGTCACGTCGGCCATCATGGATGACCTTAACCTTTGACCTAGACTTTGACCTTTTGACCTTCAAAATTGGCCAAAATCAGCCAAAGATTTTATTTTCAGAAAAAAATCCCGTCAAATAACCCAAAAAATCTGAATAAAAAAATTCACTATTTCGAGGGAAAATTACCAGTTATGTGGGAAAATGTCCCGATTTAGTTCTCAAAAATGCCAGCAACTAAAATAATTCACTTTGAGGCTTACAATCCACACAAGCATCCGATTAGCCACAGACGTCATCGTGGATTATGACATCACTGTTGCAATTTCCGTTACGGCCGCCATCTTAGAAATCCGTTTTTTATATTAGAAAACGGGGAAAAAATTTAAAATTTACATAAAAAAATAAATAATCATATTGAATAAAAATTTTGTTTAAAAACGCACTTACGTCATGGAGCTCGGAGTCCTTGGTTCGAACATGACGAGGTCAAAAAAAGATGGCGAAAGGTCGTTCCTCCACAGAGGCTACTGGCAGACTGACCTCCCTCCACTAATGCCAATACATATATCTAGGGATAGGAAAAATTCGCGGGTTCAATGACCTGCAGGATGAACTCCATAGTTCTACGTACACTCGGTCAAATGCCACACACCCATTGGCTGCCGTCTTGTGAGACGTCCCAACGTAGCAGCCTGTGATTCGATAAAGCTTTGGTCGGGCGTTTATAATTGGCCCAGAGTCATCCAGGTGAGTTGTGAGCCAGTAGCAGATGCAGCACTGAGGTGTAACTATTTGTATTTTAGCCTGTCGCGAAATGAACCCGCGAATTTTTCCTATCCCTACATATATCGTCATCTAATATGACGTCATGACCGCCATCTATTTTCGTCTGCTGGAGGAAGCCATCTTGTTTCGTCTGTATAAGTGTGCCACCACAATGTAAGTTTATTTATGACTATTAGAGTACAGTAATTATTTATTATTACTGCGATACCCACCATTTTGAAATTTGGGCACCATCTTGTATATCCGTAATTATTTAGCTAAAAATTTTTGGAAAATTCCAAAAATAAAAAAAAATCTGCAATTAATATACCGATCGATGCTATCGATTCCTGTCCTTGGTTCGAACCCTGGATGATGCAAATGTTTTAGTTTTATGTAAAAAAATTATTAATTACATTTAATCCTGAAATAAACTTAGTTTCCTAGCCTACCAACCACCTATAAGCCATTATGACCGCCATTTTGGAAATTTATATTTATTGCCCTGGAAACTCGGGAAAAATTTTAAAAATCATGGATACATTAACAAATTAATTAACTTATACTAGTGGTAGATTTACATCCTTGGTTCGATACTCGGTCACGGAAAAGAGTTACTAAACATAAAATAAATTTCACATTCAGTTTCGTATTACACATATGTTTCATTTTAATTTTTTTAAGGTTTATTAATTAGCATCTACACGAAAAACGACTCGATACAAAATACTTGCTGATAAAAATTAAAATGTTGTTGAAATAACATCCAGACCAGGTATAAAGTTGGTCGTATATACCAGACATCTCTAAACCACAAAGCTAAACGAGTCCTGATACATCCTTAGAATTACACAATAGGAAGCACAGGCAACACAATTTGGAAGCACAGGCAGCACAATTTGGAAGCACAGGCAGCACAATAAGAAGCACAAGCAGCACAATAGGAAGCATATTAATCGTAAGAACAATCAGCGAAAAGGAAGCACAATATTAAAAACTCAATGGAAAAAAAGGAAGCTTAATAACGAGAACTAAGTATTAGTTTGAAATCAGATTACAAGAAATAAGACCTAAGATTTTTAAATTTAAATTATTTATTTCTCAATTTTATTGACATACAAGTTAAACAAGACGTGATTATTCTATGTAGCCAGTCACCCTCAGTTCTTTAAGTATGGAGGCTACTTTGTCATATATGTTATTATTGAGATCACTATTGTCATCATAAACCTAATCTGAATTATTTATTTTATCACGATGTTTCCAGCGTTTCGGAATCACAACTTCACCAAAGCTTTCGAACTTGCTAGCTTTAGGTGCTTTATCACAGTCTTTAATTTGGTCACCAGCCACAGAGTCACTGACGCCATCATAGTAGAAGTCAGCATCTTTACAAAGATTATTGTTAGATTTCGAAATTGTTGACGTCGAAGCTTCTTCGTCGAATTCAAGCTTCCTTTTTAAGTAGTCATCATTGTTCCAAAGTATGGTGGACGTACTTTATATGGGCTTGAATGTATTTTCATTTTTCATATTAACGATTCTTCCATTGTTTTCATACTTCCACAAGTCATCTTCATCCTTCAATTTAAGCTCTTTGCCGAGATCGGAAGAGTCGTGATCATAATCTCGTTCAAGACAAGTAAAAGTGTTGACATAATACAGATTACTCTCCTTTAGATTAGTAGATCCATCGTTGTCCTTTAGCTTGTAAGCAGGCATGACGCTACAAGTTCTTTCATGTCTTGTTAAGCTCTCTCTTCGCGTAAACGACTTGCTACATCAAACACAAATTTTCATATTCCGTAGAGGATTTTTAGCACAGTTATTCTTCTCGTGTTGTCTACCATTCTTTCTCACGATAAATTCATTGCTGCAAAACATACACCTGTATCCTTTCGCTACAAAATCAGACAACGAATCACGATACATGTTAGCTTTCTACGTTTAATGACAGATGCAGATTGAGAGTTTTCAATTGCTACAGTTACTTAAATAGAATATTTTTAATACTTCATCAGCGAGATGTAGGTTCTCTCATGCAAAGGAACTTGTTGTAAGTAGTTCTGATTTATGTCAACGGATGACGTTACGTGTTTTGGTAGGTAAAAAAATTATTTATTTCGTTTATGTGGGATGCGGGATGCGCACTATCGATCGCTTGACACCAAGACGAAGGAAGTTCATCCTTCATGTTAGTACTTTTCAGCAGTCTCAAGGCTCATCATTCGACTGAGTAATAGGTGTTATTTGTTTTAAAATCCACCAGATTAAAAAAAACTCATTTTATCGATAATTTAGTAGCAGAAATTCATTATTTAAAAACAACTCTAAATAAATTGCATGATTCATTAAGTAAAAATTAATTTCCGGGTACAGATTAATTTATTAGATATTCCAGAAGCACTCGGAGAACATCAGCAGAAGTCTCTAAATGAAAAACCAGGATTACCCTACATGGAGAAAACCTTCAAAGTAGAGACAGGAATAACCAGGAGCAACCGGAGAAAACCAACACACTTTTACCAGATATGAATAAATCACATAAAAAAGAATTTAAAAAAAAGAACAAAAAATATTGAAAATAAAATAATTTATTCAAAAAATTCAAAACAAATTCTGACTTGTGCAAGAACTCTATTTTTGTTCATGAAAAGAGAATTTACCAATTTCGTAACTGTTTTCTGGGAAATTAATCTGAACTTTACTAAAATGAAACCGTAGTTACAATGCTGTTGTAATTCTGAACAGGTGTATAGGAAAATTATTTCTAAAATTAAAAAAAAATAGCGATCATCACTTAAATTCGTAACTTAGGCATTAAAACAATATTAAATATTTTTTTGTCATTTTGACCCCCTGAACACATGAACTAAATATACTACAGTCTAACGTGGTTGCACTTTAATGGAGAAAACTTTCTCCTAGACTCCGTAAACCGAGGGCAAATAATCTACCAAACAAGTAAAATTCACGGCTGAGAATCAAGGTAAAGTCGAATCTAAATTTCCTAACTTCTGCGACTAATGGTTTGGGATGTATATAATGACTGTATGAGTCCGACAGTCGGTTAAACGTTTGAATTAATACACGTAAATTGTTATTTAAAAAAATCCAAGGGAGTTTTGACACAAGGTAAGTACTTATAGCTGGCAACACTGATATATTACCTTTAAATCAATATTCAAAGTTACAACAGTTGCCCCTAATCAATATTTTCTTTCATATACAGTAATTACATTAGATAGTTTTGGGTCGCATTTTTATTACAACAAAATCGGCCATAAAACTTGCAATTTTGGAACACTAACTACCATATTTCGGCAGTAACCAGCACTAACATAGCACTAACAAATGCATTTATTGAAATTATCATATTGAGCTTTTTCCTATGTTTCCGGGCCAGCTTGACGTCAAGCCAACCCGGATCACTAAATCGGCCATAAAAGTTGCAATTTTGGAGCACTAACGACCACATTTTTGCACTAACCAGCACTAACGTAGCACTAACGAATGCATTCATTGAATTTTCCGTATTGTGCTTTTTCCTATGTTTCCGGGCCAGCTTGACGTCAAGCCAGCCCGGATCACTAAATCGGCCATAAAAGTTGCAATTTTGGAGCACTAACAACCAAATTTCGGCACTTACCAGCACTAACGTAGCACTAACGAATGCATTCATTGAATTTTTCATATTGTGCTTTTTCCTATGTTTCCGGGCCAGCTTGACGTCAAGCCAGCCCGGATCACTAAATCGGCCATAAAAGTTGCAATTTTGGAGCACTAACGACCACATTTTGGCACTAACCAGCACTAACGTAGCACTAACGAATGCATTCATTGAATTTTTCATATTGTGCTTTTTCCTATGTTTCCGGGCCAGCTTGACGTCAAGTCAGCCCGGATCACTAAATCGGCCATTAAAGTTGCAATTTTGGAGCACTAACGACCAAATTTCGGCACTAACCAGCACTAACGTAGCACTAACGAATGCATTTATTAAATTTTTCATATTGTGCTTTGTCCTATGTTTCCGGGCCAGCTTGACGTCAAGCCAGCCCGGATCACTAAATCGGCCATAAAAGTTGCAATTTTGGAGCATTAACGACCACATTTTGGCACTAACCAGCACTAACGTAGCACTAACGAATGCATTCATTGAATTTTTCATATTGTGCTTTTTCCTATGTTTCCGGGCCAGCTTGACGTCAAGCCAGCCCGGATCACTAATTCGGCCATAAAAGTTGCAATTTTGGAGCACTAACGACCACATTTTGGCACTAACCAGCACTAACGTAGCACTAACGAATGCATTCATTGAATTTTCCGTATTGTGCTTTTCCTATGTTTCCGGGCCAGCTTGACGTCAAGCCAGCCCGGATCACTAAATCGGCCATAAAAGTTGCAATTTTGGAGCACTAACGACCAAATTTCGGCACTAACCAGCACTAACGTAGCACTAACGAATTTTGAAAAAAAATTATTCCCGACGAAATGTGACCGGGCCCACTTGACGGACATGATTTTCACAGGGCAAGGGAATCCTTCTTCAAGCTTGCTGCGAGCGATAGGAGCACCACCACCAAGTGTGAAACCTAACCATCCGATCCTGGCTGACAGAGAAAACCTCAGCAGGGATCCATAGCTTCAAGGATCATCCTACACTATTACCAACTTTTAGTGACTCTAGTGGACTGTTGACAGTACGAGACCAACCGCTAGAATTAGCCACTAGCCATCGGGACGCAAGAGCACCTCGGAAACCTCGGATGATTCTCCTGACCTCTTTTCCGGCTGAAGGGGTTCAAAGCCGATACAACCTGAGTCACGACCGAACAACCAACTGCATTCTCCGTCCTCTCCATTGCTATTATTTCCTTGTCTCTTCACTGTGAGA